>NW_016908500.1:513362-518418 GCF_001483705.2 Eufriesea mexicana | reverse complement strand
TATAACATAGTATAATAATATAATATAATATATAAGAAGAATTTATATCATAAACGACCCTTGTCAATTTTATTTTCAAAACAGAAATATTAAAATAAAATTCTTTTCGTATACTGCTAAAAAAGAAAAAATGATAATGCAAAAAGGAAATCACAAACTTCAAATTCTTTTCAAAGATGTTTGATTAAAAATTGATGTATATTCGTACCTTTGGTTAATTTCGATTTGTTTTGGGATAATTTGGATCTAGTAACGTCTGTTGGCCATAAATCGCAACTCTTATCACAGAAAAACAATGATTTAGCTAACTCACCCCTACAGAAAAATTCTATCCTGATATCAAATTTCGCAATCACAAGCAGTTTTCAAGGAATGTTTGAAACCAATAGCATCTAAAACTTTCACAATCAAATATATTTTTATTATTTTTATGAACCACTAATGACTTTGTTTTCCTTTTCTATTCTTACATGGAACTGAGTATGAAATTACTATTTTTAATAATAATTAATAATAATTAATTATAATTTTAGGTAAGCAATGATACATATAGTACTTATTATATATTATAATACCAGACCATAATACTTATAGTCTTCGTCGCAACTTCAATAAATAATAAAAATTTCAGAATTATAGTTTAAAATTATAATGTTTTCTTTCTTCACCTTTTCATGCTTTAAAATTATATTTTCTTTGTAAATTCAACACCATAAATGAGAGAAATACAAATTTGCATAATTAAGGAATTTAAAAGTAGTTCAAGTAACAGAATCGAATTATGGAAAAAGTATGCCAGTATCCAAAACAAATTGAAGTGCATATAACCGGAAGGGTAATGCCAAAAAATAAATATTGAAACTGCAATGTATTCCATACATAACTTAATACAAATGAATATTTAATAATTTATTATTAACTTATTTATTAATTTCTCAATAAGTTATTATTAATGTAAATTAGTAGTATTAATGTAAGGTCATATTCTTACATTTAATCATGTTTAAAAATTATTAAGATTGGGTGCTTGAAATTATGTAAATTTGGTATTAATAGTAATTAATATATACAAGTGCAAATATTTTATCGTAATAGTGATTATGTCAAATATATTATAAAATTTATTATAAAAATTCGTATTTTATATATTATAAAATATATCATAAAATTTTATATTTTATATGATATAAAATATATTATTAAACTTATATATTTTGTCATGAAATTAGTATTATTATACAATTTTTTTTAAATTATACAAATTATTTTTTTATTTTTTAAGACGGATTTTAATATCAAGGCAAATTTGCATCATTATGATATTTGATCTTCCTTAAATTTTAATTTAGTATCATCACGTAAAATAGAAATTATTCATATTCGATGAAACATAACACTATTATACATGTATGTGACTATATACATATATATTTGAAACTTGAAATATTAAATATTAAATATTAAATATATGATGATTATGGAATATATGATAAATATATATTAAAAACATAAACAAAAATTTCCTATATTAAATATATGATGAAGAATAAATATTTCATATAAATATTACATACATATATCATATTTATTATTATATTATAATTATATTTCATGTTTATTATAATTATAATATTTCTCATCATTATATCACATATGAAATATTAAAAATTTCGCTCTTTAAATACATAATAAATTAAAAAAAATTAATTACGGTAAAGCTACAAATTTAACGTACTACTTCATTGTTTACTATTTTGTCAAAAATAGTCCTATTTTATTCTAATATAAATAAATGTAACACAAAGTAAAGGCTAAAATAATTTTTTTTAATATTCGACTTAAATCATTTTCATAATTCGCGGCACATTTATAAATATCTCGAAATAATTAGTAAATGATGCAAAATATAAGGAAAAAATATTTTTTTCCAACTTTTCAACGTCATATAAAAATCATTTTGCGATTCTTAAATGGGACAGAGCATTAATTATTGCCTCGTCTCGAGGAGCAGAAAAAGAAGAATTCAACGTTACTTTGGCATGACCTTGTTCTTAAAACTGACCTTTATAGGGAGAAACTACTAAAACAAATAGGGCTCAAATTCTTTTTATTTCGTTTTATTATTATATTTACTTATATATTGAAAAACAAATTGCAAATTATAAGGTAAAAAGATTTACTTTTATATTACTTTATTTATATTCAAAATTTCCACTTAATTGTAACTTAGTAACTAAAAAAAAAAGGCAGATACTGTTATTTTAAATCCATAAATTGGACATGGTAATGGGCTAATAAATTAGCTAGTAAAATCATCAAACTTAATAGCAACATTTTGCATATAATATATTTTATACGTATGCACGTATTTAAATTACATTTTAACCATATTCAACCCTATTCAAAAATGTAGTTAGAAAATATTATTTATCAAATCCAAAAATCGTAACAATTATAACTATAATAAAAAGGAGTTATAATTATTATATTTTGCTTTAAATGATTTTAATTATGAATTATAAATAACTAAAATTTTGTTTGATTATCGGTGATCAATGAATAATTATTCACAATTTTTTTTTCGTTAATAAATAACCATTATTGCGACCACATTTTATTTTGTCTATCATAAACATGTTATGACAAAACTATTAATGACCAATATCTGTTATTTTATTCTTTCTTCGTGAATATCCAAAACAAGTAGAAATTGAAAGTTTTTAATCATCGTATTTCTCGAAGAATTTTTTTTTAGTTTTCTGATTGCGTTGTGTACTAAAAAAATCATAAAAATTTTGAAAATAATCGTTATTTTTGGTCCCTAATCAAATCATATCTGCAACCATAGAGACTAGACGGAAGTGAACTAGTGATAGATGAAGAAGTGTACAAAATCAGATAAAGGTACTCACAATTGGCACATTGTATCACAGAAGACTTCATAAGTCTAACTAAAGTTGAAGGTCAAGGACATTTGTCAGCGTTTAGCCTCTTCACTTTTCTTGGACTTATAATTAATTAACACTACATATACATAGATAAAAAAAATGAACGAAGAAAATCTTTAAAAAAGTAGACTAAGAGGAGATATTGACAAACTGATTATGTATGTGTACTGGAAGAAAAATCAAAAAGTCAAGTGATTAGAATGATCATGTTGAACGAGGAATTTTTAATCAAAAGTTTAGAAACTTAAAAGTTATTTGGGCTGTGATAGACTTGTATAAGCAATAGACTTCCCCACAATTTTTTTTTATTATTATAAATTTATTATATTATTATATTATTAATAATATTGGCTGAGGCTTTTTAATATGTTCAGAGCTATACAGAGGTATGAAAAACAATTTCTTTTTCTTTTTTAATTTCTTTCGTTACGAAGACAAATTTGCAGTTTCATAATTTTTTATAATTTCAGCTTACTTAATTTTATTATATTATTATTATTATTTTATGATGTTTTTTTATTTTAATATTTAATAATATTCCATTTTACGTTTTTTTTTTATTTATAATTGGTTATGCATTCGTTATATCGTAATATGTTTTACAATTTTATAATTTATATGGTTTTAGCTTACTATCTTTATTATTATTTTTCTGTTATGTTATCTTATTTTAATTTTTCATAATATTTCATTTTTTACTTATGAATTATTATACTTTTGTTATATCGTTATATTATACCAGTTTTATTATCTGTAATAATGTAATCCTCCTTATTTAATTTTTCCATAATATTTTCTTTCTTAATCACAATTTGTTGTAATTTCGTTACAGTTACTATAATTATTGTATTTACCACCGTATTCAAAAATTTTTTAAAACTTTATTGCAACATATAAAACAATATAAAGAAGAAAGCTGCAAAAAAGTTCGGAATCTAGATATTTTCATCTTTTAAGAAAAAATAACAATTTTTTTAATATTTGCAAGAAAAATTTCTTAAAATTGACCTGTATGTAAAAATAATATTCATTTAAAAATAATGTTGTAGCTTTATATAATGTTGTAAAACAATAGCATACAAATGTATCATTAGTAGATCACAATTAATCAAATCACTAGAATCCCGGAATTTGAGGACTGACAATGAGAAATAATTAGCAAGTTTAAATTATAATTAATGGCTGCATACCCGTATTATAACTTATTAGTTTTCGTAAACCTTTGTGTCATTACACATAGAAACAAATTTAGGTAGGTTCAATTACATAATATATTATCACTAGTCATTAAAAAAAAAAAATTAACAGTAATCCTATGTAATTAGGATAGCTAGTGGTCATTTACGTTTTCTAGTATAAAGAGCCGTAATTATAATACTTAACGCTATAATAGTTACAGAAAAATTTATTAACCTCATATATATATAAATATATATTAAACAATTTTGACCATCAAAGACATTCTTACTATGTAGTTACATAAAATAGCAAATTCGATTATTTATATATATAGCAAAATAGTTAAATACAATTCACTATGTATAATAATTTGTTAAATTCTTATTATAATTTTAATTTATCGTTTGAATTATTGTATCAAGTACTAAAAGGAATATATTAATAAAAAAGAAGAAATTGTATTATATAATAAAAACATAATGGTAAAAACAACATTTTATTTAAGAGTCTAATTTAATAAATTTTTTCTATTTAAACGAACAAGAAAAAAATGGACTTTTTTGTTATATGAAAATAATTTTACCTATCTATTTCATGAAATATAACCTATATATAATTATCAATGAAATCTAAGAAAATTCTAATACGATTCTTTTCTATTTTAACCTTCCAAATTATTTACAAAAATATACGTTTGTTGAATGAAAGAAATATTAGGTTTACCCCAATTTATTTAAATTTATATTTATTTCCGTATAAATATATTGTATAATTATTATATAATTTCAAATATATAAAGCTTTTGAATATTAGAAGTCCATCAGAATGTTTTTCTAAAAAACTTTAAATAAGTTTTAGATATTATTATTATTATTATTAAATATTATTAATCTTATTAATTTGTATCAAAATACGAATATACATTGAAC
>NW_016908500.1:458897-513205 GCF_001483705.2 Eufriesea mexicana | reverse complement strand
GGTCATTTACGTTTTCTAGTATAAAGAGCCGTAATTATAATACTTAACGCTATAATAGTTACAGAAAAATTTATTAACCTCATATATATATAAATATATATTAAACAATTTTGACCATCAAAGACATTCTTACTATGTAGTTACATAAAATAGCAAATTCGATTATTTATATATATAGCAAAATAGTTAAATACAATTCACTATGTATAATAATTTGTTAAATTCTTATTATAATTTTAATTTATCGTTTGAATTATTGTATCAAGTACTAAAAGGAATATATTAATAAAAAAGAAGAAATTGTATTATATAATAAAAACATAATGGTAAAAACAACATTTTATTTAAGAGTCTAATTTAATAAATTTTTTCTATTTAAACGAACAAGAAAAAAATGGACTTTTTTGTTATATGAAAATAATTTTACCTATCTATTTCATGAAATATAACCTATATATAATTATCAATGAAATCTAAGAAAATTCTAATACGATTCTTTTCTATTTTAACCTTCCAAATTATTTACAAAAATATACGTTTGTTGAATGAAAGAAATATTAGGTTTACCCCAATTTATTTAAATTTATATTTATTTCCGTATAAATATATTGTATAATTATTATATAATTTCAAATATATAAAGCTTTTGAATATTAGAAGTCCATCAGAATGTTTTTCTAAAAAACTTTAAATAAGTTTTAGATATTATTATTATTATTATTAAATATTATTAATCTTATTAATTTGTATCAAAATACGAATATACATTGAACAAAGAAAATATACAACATTTCGTAAACATTTTTCATTTGTAATAAATGTTTCTTACAATTGTATAAAAGAATACATGCTTGGTAGAAATAATTCATTACATAATGTATAATATAATAATATAATATAATAATAGGGTTTAGACAGTATTAGAAAAGTAAAGCATGATTTGAATCTCGCTAGTTGGAAGGTGAGCAATTTTACAAGTAGTAATCTATAAAAACGTTGCTCGAAAACAGCGATCGATTCTAAAGTCTGTCGCCTTAGTGTTCTCCCACGAGCGTTACCTTTTGCGCCATATCCAACACGCCTACACACGTGTATTGGTTAATGTAAAGTAGCGTTGACGTCATACAACATGTGCCATACATGGTCCTACTGAGAAATAGCGTGGGTGTCACACATTATAAAGTATTTCTCTTGTCATTTCTTACCAATCAGTAGATACTTTCTAGTTCCCTTCTTCACAAAAAATGAAAGGTAGTTCAAAAGATTAAAAGGCATACTGTTTACTTTATAATATTTGAACAGCAGTCACCATAAAATTTCAGTAACATTACATGATGAAAATACTGAATACTTTATAATGTAGTCCTTTAAGATTATCGTATTTATTTATAATTCTGTATTACTTTTAAATTTCCAATGAATTATACTATTATAAGATAATAAAAAGTTCATTCCACGTATCGTGTCATAATTAATCAGTGTATTATTTATTTTCTACAAAGATAAAAGAAAATACATGTTCCCAATTAAAAATTTTCTACTAGCATAAATTTTTATTGTATGAATCTATTGTATGAACATGTTTATTTTCCTTATTTCTATTCCAATTTATTACAATTGTAAAAAGTATTATAATATATATGTATAGCAGTCATGATAGTAATAACAGTAATTGTACAATTTAAAAATTGTAATATATGTCTATTATTCATTAGTTATAATTCAAGATACTATTACAAACAGTTCAACATTAATCCCGGGAAACAAATATTCATATATATCTTATGTACAAATTTTGTAGCTTTCTGTATAATTCATTAAACGAACAAAGAATTGTGTTTTCATAGATTGATATTTTAAGAACTAAATTTCAATTAAATGCTTTCCTTCGTGAAATGAATTATATTATACTGCATTTATAAAAAATGTTAAACTTAAATGTTATTCCATGAATTAAATTTAAAATCGGCATTGCGTAAAATATATATAAAGTATTCAACACCATTAAATTCACTAGAAATTTCCAAGCGTATAGTTATCTGACAAACTGTCGATTATCTTTCGTACGTTTATTCACTTGGCGGAAAGTTTTACTGCGTTGTAGTTGTTTTTCTGAATTAGAATTGTTCATGCTTTTGAAGTATCCATAACCGCCTCCACCTATTCTTTTACGTGGCCGTGAATTCTTACTTATTCCCACTTCTGTTACAATATGATATTAAGGAAAATTGCTTTAGTAATGCTCATAACATAAAAAAAGAGCGAAATGATTTATATAAAAAATATATAAATAATAAATAAAAGATTTTCTATATTATACAGACGTAAAATTAAAAAATGGAATGCTTTTAATACAATATACAATTGAAATCTAATTTTCTATATACTGTACATATAGCAAATAAAGTAATTAGAATATTAATATTATTAAATAAATATAAATTCTTTTTAAGAATATGAATATGTTCATGTTGATATACAAAATGATACGAAATCTTTAATAAGTGTAATGTTAAAAAGGATACTCAAGTCAACAGCTGGTGGAACCACAAATCCAAAAGATTTTGCAACCTTTGCTAAGTCCAATGTTTCAATATCAAAAATTTGTTTCAAATGATGAGAATCATATGCTCTGACATATGCTTTAAATGCTTCTTTTGCTGACATATTAAGGAAGTAGTTCTTTCCAACCAACTTTTCAAGCTAAAACAGACCATAATATATAATTTAATTATTTTAATGTACCAAAAATCAAATAGGTACAATTTTTCTAAGATAGTAGTTAAAAATAACTTACAACAATTAAAAATAAACATAAAAATCTATTAATATTTAAATATAATATGAAATTTGATGCAACATTATTGTATATTATTGTGTTCAAATTTCCATATTTTTTATATTATAACAAAAATCATAAGTATAATGAAAAATAAATTAATAAAAATTATATTTAATATTTTTAAAGCAATTTTATTTTTATAAAAATAATTTATATTTAATGATGCAAACATTCAAATTTGATTTCTTTGAATTTAAAATAATGTAATTAGTAACATTATATGATTTTTCGAAAAACTTGCAAAATATTAATATAACAGTATATCATACCATTTTAAATATTGTGTATACAATTATAATCAAAAATATTATTTCTATATAAAATTTTATATAAAAAAAATATAAATGTATTTATTATTATAATAATAATAAAATGAATACCTATGTAGTTGATATCAAATTTACGTTTAATTAATATTTGATAGTAAGCATCCCTTTCACATACATATATCATTAAACCTAGCTTCTACTATTTTGATGTTTGAAATAGACCTCTACTCATGAGTTTACTTGTTAATAAGTTTATTAGCAGGGCACTGGCACTTGATTTATCCTTTTTTTCTTTCTTTTCCTATCATTACAGCATTAAGGAATTAATGAAATAAATTCAAAATCTAAAAGTTTGTAAAGTAATCGAAAATATATGAAAACATAAATTATTTTATGTAAATATAAAATACTGATAAAAGTTATTATGTACATGTATATAATTTATTACGAAATAGTACGATAATAAGACATTATATTTGAAAACTATCTGATTCTGATTATATTCTGATACATCAATTGAACTAAAAATGTACAAATTACAGTATGAAACAACTACATAAATAAGTGAACACATTTAAAAAATAGTTGTCAATATATGTATATGTAATTATTATCGGTGAACTTCAATTTTTCGATTAAGTAAATTATGTAAAAAATAACGTGAAATAATTATATTAAATTAAGCAAGTAAATTTTTATTTAGTAATTATATATTATAAAATTTTGTGTTTCATTGTAATTGCCATAATTTTTAGGAAACAATCTGAACTTTTTTCATACATTCCAAAATATACCATGCACATGTAAGAAATAATGAAAAGAGTATGATTTATTTAACAAATTTATGTTTGATCAAATACTTTTCAGTGTTCAAACTTTAAAAATACAATCTTATATGCCGACTATGAGTAATGGGATAATGACAAGATGATGATGAAACAAGGAAGAAATGAAATTAACTTTCATAGTTTTCACTTTATTTTCTTTTTCTTTCTCTTTTTGATGTAATTATATGATGAAAGAGAAAGGTACTTATTCTTTTATACTTCATCACCCTGATAGGAACAAGTTTATCCATGGTGTGTAATTTTTAAACAAATAAAATTATTTTATTATACACATAAATGTTAATAATAAACGCTAATTTTATACGAAAGATTTATTATTCTATTTATTAAAATAATGAAGGATGTATTTTTTTAAATACTTTAGTGACTAATTGCATATGTTTAAACTTATATTTTCAAGTATTATACTTAATTATACTTATTTATCATAAGGCATAATTTAATAATTATCAATTTGTTATCAACTATTAACTGTTTATACTCAAAACGAAGCATAATATTATTCTTATACCTTTATATAAGCAATTATTCTTATCCCCCAAAATGAGTTTTATTAGAAAATGAGATAAACAGAAAATAAAGAGTTTTGATTGCACCATATTTTTTAAAATAGACGTGCATTTAAGAGTCACTTAGTCACTTTTCAAGCTTTATTATATAATAAAAAAGATAACTTTGTACTCACTTGTAACTGAATATCAGCTATTTTATTCCATGAAAAATCAAATTCATTTACAGGTACTCTGGCTTGTTTAAGATAACGAAGAAAGCCAAGTTCTTCTGGCCTTAAAATTAGTAAAGCATGTCCACTACTGCCTTCTCCTCTAGCTGTTCTACCAACACGATGAATATATTCCTAAAATAATATTTAATTTTTATATTCATTGTCAATTTAATAATTCTTGTAATATGTAATATTTGAACATAAGTCTTGTAATATATAAAATATTCATTTTGAATATATATGTAACAATATGATTTTTTAAATATATACTACAAAGAATTTACCTTGGGATCATCTGGAGGATCATATTGTACAATCCAGTCAACAGCTGGTATATCAAGACCACGTGCAGCTACATCAGTACAAAGGAGTATACCAGTAGAAGCATTACAAAATTGAAAAAATGTTGTTGTTCTCTTCGTTTGTTTTTGTTTTCCCTGTTAATTAATTAATGAAAATATATGATATAAAATGTTATATATTAATAATAATTATAATTATTTAACATTAAATGATCGTACATGTATACTTAATACTGGCAAATCAATGTAATTTAAAAGTTCATGATGATATTTAACTGACATACACGAACTGAAGAAAACCATAACTTTTTTGTTCCTGTTCTTTTTTAAGAAAGTAAATAAAAGTAAAAATCTTTTTTCACTGGGACACATGACATATCCTTGTTCTAAACCTTCTACTGTTGCTTTTTCTTTATCATCATCAACACCTACATAAACTGGTTCTTTTTTCAAAGCTAAAGTCGTTAACATTTCTGTTTTCTGGGTTTGAGTTGCACTAAACAACATGGTTTGTCTTTTTTCTATAATAAAAAATATTGTATCATAACCAATTATATATCTACTAGTATTAGTATTTGTACTTAAGCTATGAAAATATTAAACTAACTTGGTAAAATGTTAATAATTTGCTTAAGTTCTTCTTCAAAACCAATATCTAAAATTCGATCAGCTTCATCAATAACAAGACATTGAAGATTTTTATACAAAAAGTCTGGTGTATTTTGTAGATGATCCAATAATCTACCAGGTGTAGCTACAATAATATTAATTCCCTTTGAAAGTTTCTGAGCTTCGGTCTGTCTATTAGCGCCTCCCATTAATAAACCATATGTATGATAATGATATTTCATCAATTCTTTTAAAACTCCAAAAGTTTGCATAGATAACTCTCGCGTTGGGGATATAATAATGCAACCAGTGCCTGAAAATAATAATATAATAAAATACTTACACAAAAAATACTTTATTTACGTTATTCACATACCGTTACGTGGCATAAATTTTAATTTATAAATTAATTCAACAGCTGGTATTAAAAACGCTAAAGTTTTCCCTGATCCCGTTTTAGCAGCACCAACCAGATCTCTTCCTTCTAATAAGGAAGGAATAGCTTTTGCTTGTATTTCTGTCATGTTTATAAAACCCATATCTTCTATTCCTTTTAAAGTATTTTCACAAACTATTTTTTCTAGTATTTTGAAACTTGTATCATTTGATATCTCCAAACCTATTGTAGATCCAGGTACTATAAAATGAAAAGAAGTTAAACTGGTCTGTGTGTGTATAATTTCATGATAACTGTAGTTTAACTTCTTAATAGCAATAGACAATTGTTGTGCGTTTGTGAAAAATATATATGCTTAAAAAATTTTGACAAAGATACACATTTTGTAAAATTCTCAGATATATTAATAAGTGTCAATTATTATACACATAACAGTGTAAGTAAAATAATTCAGAAGAAATGATATATATTTTAAAATAACAGTATTACCATAAAATACAATTTTGTTAAAAATTTGTTTCCCAATACACAGCAAATGCTTTTACTGTAATTAAAAGTTGAATAAACTTTTGTTATTATACTTACAATTTATATTATCAACACTATTGTCTGTTGTACACTTTCCATTTGTATGACTAATGACATCACCTGTAGTATTATTAATGTCATCTTCTTGTAATTTGTCATTATCTTTTATTTTCTTTTTTTTCTCTGTAATATAATACACCTACTATATATAGTAATATAACTACTCTATATAATAACATAATATAACTACACATTATTAAGCAGGTTTATGATATATATAACAAAACAATTATACTGATGTTATAACTCATATTGTATGTTCTAAATTCAGACATAATTACTAAATCAGTAATAAGTTATGATTACTTTACTAAATGTTATAATCAGAACAAGAATTATTGTAACAGCAACAAAATGCTATACAAAAAATATTTTGGAATAATATTAAAATAAGATAGAAAATATTTTAATTGATGTTTTCTAATATACGAATAATAATTAAAAACTAATAACTGAAAAAATGTATCATTCTGTATATAACTATACATTATATATTAATTAGAAACAAAATATAACTTCTAGATATATTTAAGGCAGTCTTCTAGTATCTAGGGTCAAAAAAATAGATTTTATTTTTTTTTCTTCTTTTTCATTAAGTACATATTTTCAAGAATATTTTCTATAAATACCTATCCACTTTTGCTAGCAGTTTTACATATTAGCGTGAAGTATGATTTTAAAGTGCTAGAAGTATAGAAATATGTAGAAGTGTAGAAATATAGACAATAAAGGGTTCAAAATTGCTCATACCCACACGGAAGGAGAGAGGAAAGAAAACTTTAATCTTTAAACACATATTTCTCAAAACTATGTACTTTAAAACGATATCTATAATTTCTCAAAAAGTGTTTGACAGATTAGCACAAAATTTTGTAAAAATATTTAGTATATTTCTGGCTATGACCCCCACTAGAATTATTCAAAAATACTCATTACTACTATTCTTTTCACACTTGTATATTTAAAACAAATTTTTTAAATTGCTAAGATAAATTCAGAAAACCGTTATTTCTTTATTTACCAATATTTTTTGTTTTATTTCGTTCCAGTCATAGCTATATTCATACTTGAAAGGAATTCTATTGAGCTTTTTATATCTGATAAAAGAAGGAGCCTGTATTACGAACACCACCAATGTGTTAATTTCAAAACATAAGGTATTAATGTTTCTTTGCAACAATTTTTCAAAAATATAGAAAAAATCAAGCAAGATACTAGAAGACTTCCTTAAGTTGATGAACAAAGTATTCCATGTAACTATAAAAAGACACTAATAAAAAAAAAAAATAGTTAAAACAGAGAAACATGTGATATAAACTACAATCACATTTAAAATATTTAAAATTTGGAAATCTTTCCACATTATTGTTAGGTATTAATATTTAAGATATATCAAAAAATTGTTTTAAAAATATAGAAATTATATAAAAAATAAGTAATTGTATGGATGTTTTGAAAATATTCTCCAAAAAAAAAGTGATGAAAAAACGAGCAATTCATAAAAATCATTATCTTAGTATTTTATTAGATAAGTGCACAACTAAATGATTATTAATTAAATAAATATCGATGAGAAATTATTATAAAAACTAAATAGATAGTTATTTCAACTTACTTTTAACTTGTTCATTTTTTTGTGTGTTATGTCTTTTTAATCTATTTACATTGTCTAGCTCAGTTTCTTGAACGTGGTGTTCTGAGTTCTCAAGTGTAGTATCACCTTTTATTAAAATATATTACATTAATAATAAATATAAATAATTTATGTAAGAATTAAATACAAAACAACAAGTAATCAATTATATTTTATAATCACATGTACCATTTTGTATTTGCTGCTCTCGTTCTTTAAGCACTTGAAATTTCTTTTTTTCTCTTTTCTTAATTTTTCGCATTAATACTTTATCAGGTACTGACATGTTTATTTAATAAATTTAAATATTCACTTATATGCAATAAGATAGTTGAACAAAATTCATCCATGTGGTAAACCGAAAAATTGCTCTGAATTGAGCATGAACGATATAAATATAAAGACGAAATCTCTCACACTGATTTGTCATAACCAGCATTGTTGGGAACTATTAAAAAAGTCCCTAGCTACGAAGCAATCAGAGTGTAGTAATGAATATAGTCAAATTATTTATAGTTATTACCATAATTTAAGATTAACAATTTCAAAAGTGACTTAAAAAGAAATATGTGTAAAAATCATTTATTTATACATCGCTTAATTTCGAAAGCCAGATTATACTGTATCGATAAAACAGTCGTTACAAAATGAATGTCTGCAATGACATCTGGGAAACATAGTTCATACTAAATATTATCTATCTATAATAATCGTGGGATTTCCCTAATTAAAAGGTAGAAATTTAATTACTTTCAAATATAAAGTTAACATAATTTCATTGATTTGTATATTTCAAAAGAATATTGGGAAAATAGAACCTCGCAAAGAAATAAACCACAGTACTTATCTAAAAATTAGTCATTCTTTGTCATAATTGAAAGAAATAACGTAAAATTGTACAAATTATAAATAGGATTTATACCCCAGTACAATAGGTATTTTAAGCAATAAAATATATCTTTAAAAAAATTATAATAAAAATAACTAAGAAAGTAATATGAAGCGATCATTTACAATGATAAACAATATGTTGTGACAAATTATTTTGAATCTCAGAATTAAAGTCTTAAAATAAGTGCAAATATTAAATCATTCATAATCATTAATAAAGTAGACTTAATATTATGTTTTATAAACTTGATTTTAAACTCAACTTTTTATAGATAAGTTTAACATTATATAGATATTTCTAAATCAAAATTTTGAAATAAATTTTTTAAGATTTCTCAACTGAAATATTACATTTATTTAATTGTATTATATGATCCAAATATGTTTCATGAAGTTTAAATCTAGTGATTAGGGTAATACACATATTAATGTACCTTATTATATATAAGGTATATATAATAACCACTCTTTAATAATTCGAGTCATTTGTTTCCGATCGTTGATTTCCTAGAATACCCACTTGTAATTAATTCAAGCCTCAAGTGTAAATACAGTTTTTTAGAATTTAAAAACATTGTTAATACATTATTTGGCAAATTGCAACCAAGTTTCTCATAGTTTCTACTTAGTTCTCTTCCACTTATTCTTATCTTTAATTATTTTTTTTATTCTTCCGTAAGAATCAATAGTTTTTATAACTTTTGTTATAGTTTTTAGACAATAAATTTTATTGAATGTTTAGGCAATTTTTTCTATTAATTTTGGACTATTTATTTTGAAAACGTCTTATTTTAAATTATAACATCAGTAGACATTTTTAAGTTAAATATTTATATTTCTCTAAAACTTCTTTTGAAAATATGTTAAATAAATTAAAATTTTTTACATAAAAAATTAAAAAATAAAAACAATAAAAAATGAAAACTAAAAAATAAAAGACAAAAGTTAAAAACAATGTAAACAAAAAATAAATAAACTTTGTATTTATATATTTCAGTCATTTTGTATTAACATATAAACGTAAACAATTTTGTAACAACATGCAATTTTATTTATTGCTGATAAATATGACATGCAAAATTCTATGGATGTAAGGAGGCTTTTGTCACTGACTATATAATGCATATATTTTTTATTCAAGGTGACCTGTCGAACACGTGGGTGAAGTGTATTGAATACCTCACCGGTCACCCTGTACATTGTATTCGCAATAATTCTCTTATTGTCAATATTATTCTACATAATCAAACTATGTGAGAGATAAAAAATTCATCATACAGATATTCTCTTATGGAAAATATTTTACTCTATAGAAGTTTATTCATTATTTTATTATGACAAAAAAAGATGAATGAATATTTTTCATATCTCCCTATATTACGCTGAATAAAACAAAAGATGTATGAAACCCGCATTTTTTGTTGACTTGATAATATTAAACGAACAATTTTAAAATCTCATACAAATTCAACTGAAGTATTATAAGTATTTTTTATCACATAAAAGTATTTTATGTAATAACTTATGTAATTCTAAATTTTAAATATGTATATTTTATTTATATTACTTGTTATTTGTTGTTATTTGGATATTAATTAATGCAGAAATTATAGCTGTAGTATTTAATTAGAACTATATAAATAATTCTCATATCTATGATTTATGTTTCTCTATGGCAAACTGTTTAAATATCTTAATTTCTGAGAATTAAAATCTAGTATTTATAATTTTTCTGAACAAAAATTGTAATTAATTCAAATTACTGCAAATACAGGATTTGAACATATTTTAATTGAATACAGGAAGTATCAGTGAATATGAAACTGGGAGACTACTGTACGAGATCTCGTATACTTAATGTAGGCCATCATTAAGGCCTTGAGAAACAGGTAAAGTGAAAGGTACTTACCTCAAGCAATGTTTTTCATAAAATGTCAGTGCATTTCGATTCATTGTAAATATTGCATAGTAAACGGGATTGCAAACTGTGGTAGTTTTTAAGTGAGTACTATTTTTGTAAGATTTATGATATAATTTAATTTATTTCTCTATGGAAATATGGGAGTAATAACAAACGATAAAAATATTAAGAAAAATTGTTTTCCATGTTCCAATAGATAAATTAGTAAATATTGGCAATTCCATAATGTATTACCGTTTGATGATGTTTTCTAGTCTTTAATTGTATTTTAATTACTTTTTATTTATTTACAAACATAAAAATGATGATACACATTGTATACGTGTATAACAATGGATATATGAGATGACACCGTAACAAGTAAATACTAACATTTTAATACAAATTTTATGTAGAAAAAATTTTATTAATTTTTTACTTTTATTATTCTTCAATTTAAAAATTAATTTGTAAAATATAAATAATACAAAATCAATGTTAGGAACCACATAGCAATAGTTGCTAATGCCTTAAAACGAAAATTTAAGATCGTTAGGAATAAAATTTTAACAATTTTTCATTGAATTCAGTTACATGGAACAATTTTGAAATTTTCTTTTTCTTTTTTAAATAAATTTGCATAGTTATTCTTGCATATTTTGCAGTTGATTTAAAATCAAAATCTATAATACATTTAATAAACTTTATTGATTAGCAGGTAAATAATTTTGATATTTTAAATTTATGAATCTTATATAATAAAATATATAGCATAAAAAGATGTTACTAAATTCAAATTCACAAGTGACAAAGTTTTTTCACTGTTAAAACGAATTTTTAGTGAAACTTATTTTTTCTATATTTCGATTTTCTATGTACTTTATACCAAGTAATATTAAAAATACCAAATATCTCAATAATATCTCAACAATCATAAAATGAGCAATGATTTTGAATCAACGCCTCGATTGCGTAATTGCCGGCACTTCCACTATATTTGTAATATGTCATTATTTTACTTATTTTAATAGATATTAATACGGTATTATAGAGAAATATATTTTCAGTTGAAGTATTTAAAATAATATTAATATTCTGTAATACTACTAATTTACTAATAATATTTTATATAAATACAATATATTTGTGCCAATGATGATGACAATGACCCAAGTTATACATGTATAGTTTTTTCCAAATATTTGAACTTTCGTGATTTCATTATATTATAAATTTAAAAATTAATTATAACAAAAATACAAAATCAATCTAATATTTCATCTCTTTACAATGTTGCTACAAATAATCTTATTTCATTGTAATATAAAATCGTTTTTCATTTTTTAATTTTTTCTATAGGCCACTTTCATAATTACCAGCACATTTATAATATTACTTTATTAATATTAATCCTTTAGTAATAATTTTTTACTGTACTTCATAAAAAATATATTTTTATTCAAAAAAGTTTAAACAATATACTCTTTTGGCACTGAAATAAATAAAGTTTCTGTATATGTTATTAAGCAAACAGAAAGCCATTGTAATCCATATGAAAAAATAAAACAAAAATAAAAAATAATGAAATGATGTAATAATGCAGTGGAGTAGTATATTGGTGAATAAATAAAATGAAAATTAAAAAATATAGGTGCATTGCTAAGTTAGTTAAATAAAAAAATATAATAAATTAATTACACAATAATACAATTTGAAAAGAAATTTTGTATATATATATTTATATTCATTATAGAGGATTAGATAAATGTATGTACAAATAAAACATAAAAAAATACCTAAAATATAAATATGTTAAAATTTAATAGCAATTGTGATACTATTCGTTTATATTTATAATAAATCAAGTGTTTTTCATTTCAGATTAACAATGAAGCTTTATAGTGTTTCTGATGGACCACCATCTCTTGCCTGCCGTCAAGCTTTAAAGGCTTTAAATTTACAATATGAATTGATTGACGTGGATTTTGGAAAAGGAGAACACATGACAGACGAATATGCACAAGTACGTTTATTCTAATAACGTAATGAATTCTCCTATTATATTTTATAAATCTGAAATATGTTTTATTCATTGATATAAGGTCTAATATACATGTCATTATTTTTACAGTTAAATCCACAAAAGGAAATACCCGTATTAGTTGACGATGATCTTGTTATGGGAGAAAGGTATTATATTATAATAGTATAATTATAAATACTTTCCGAATAACCCAATAATATAAGATATAATATAAATTCACTTAAAAATTAAGTTTTATGATTTATTTTAATACAAAAAAAATTTGGACGAATAAAATAATTTTCGCTTTTTTTATTAATAAAATAATATTTTATTTATTTTTCTTTATTAAATAATATTTTATTGTATTTAATATAATAATATTTAAAAATTAATATTATTTAATTGTATCACGAATATTATGAGTAAGATAAATTTAATATGATACAAGAAAGATGATACAAGATATGTATTTTAAGTACAACGAATTGAAGAAATATTTAAATAAAATTCTAAACTAAAACTCTAATAACTCAATTTTATATAAATTGAATTAGAATTCAAAAATATTAGAACACTAAATATTATTTCTTTTTGTTCTGTAAACGTACGTACCAGTAATGCTATTCTACAATATCTTGGCGATAAATATGACACAACGGGAAAGCTATATTCAAAGGATCCAAAAGCTCGTGCAATAGTTAATCATCGTTTGTGTTTTAATTTGGCTATGTATTATCGTAATATCTCTGAATATGTGGTGAGTAAATAACAAGTACAATTTTATATAATATTAAATATTCTAATCAATTATAATTTTGAATGTTAAATCTGAAAAGTAAAATTGTGAAAATGATTCTAATTTTCAAAAATCATATATAATTTTTAGAATGTATAAGTTAAAAGATTAATACATATATACAATAGTTTTATATCTTCATTCTCAGAACACATTTTATTTTATAAATGTAATTCTAAATATTGTAAAAATATCTAAAGTGAAAATTTGGTATAATATCAGTTTTTAATCGATTATTTTATTAATTTATTTAATTATTAAAATTCTACTTAATTTCTTAAATTACTTATTAAGTTATTCAGTATCTATAAATATGTGATGAGTGTATTTATTTAAATATTTATATTACTAGTACTTACCTCTTTTATCTGGAACTTAAATATCTTAAAATATACAGAACATAATTTATGAACAAATAAATTGGACATATGCAATTAATTATAACATCTTTGAATAAATTTTAATTTATTTTAAAATATTTGCACAGCTGGCGCCTATATTTTTTGATTATAAAAGAACCCCTTTGGGTTTGAAGAAAGTGACAATGGCATTAGACGTTTTTAACAAATATTTACAACGTGAAAATTCAGAATATGCTGCGGGTAGTAAGTATCCTGAATTCTAGTATTAAATGTTTCTACAAGCTATAGAGATTACTGTAGAAAATTTAATTGATTTATAAGATTTATTTTCTTACTTGTAAAAACAAACATAGAGTATTCTTTTAGTAATACTGATATATTTTATAAAAAGAGATAATTTTATATTTTTCGCTTCAGTATCACTCTTATTGTTATATGATAATTTATTTATTATATTTACTTAACAGACACGCTAACCATCGCCGATTTCCCCTTAATTACTGCAACCATGTGTCTAGATGCAATCGACTTTAAATTAAATCCATGGCCATACGTAGAAAAATGGTATAATAATTTTAAACAAAATCATTCGGAGCTATGGGAAATCGCAGCAGAAGGTATGCGAGAAATTAGTTACTATGAGAAGAATCTACCTGATTTGTCTAGCATGGATCACCCGATCCATCCGACTCGCAAAAACAATAAATAGTCTGATACTGAATATAATTACCTTACAATGGTTCTATATAATAGAAATACTAAAATGTTTATAAACTATTTTCTATAATTAAATGCCAATATTGCTATATTCTAATAAATTAAACGTCTTTTTTTTTATTGACATATGTATGTGAAATTTGTAATCCTTTAGACATTAACCTCATACTAACCAAAGCTATGATGTATATACATATATGTATGTAATAAATACTCTAACAACAATTACATTTTCTCATAGAGATACAACGTTTAGTGATTTGTGTATAATTGACCATATGCGTCATAAGTTATAAGGTATTCTACTTGAGCTAAGTGTACAATTTATCCAATTTTAAAATAAATAACTAACAATGACAATAATTCCTTATACATTTGTACATTGTTGTTCATAGTTGTAGTAGAATTTTTGTTATAGAAGTAATACTTTTTAACAAAATAATGCTCATTGATCAACCAAGATACATTGATAATTTTAATTATAGCTTTGCACATTTTAATCAAGAACACCTGCACAAACAATGCATTCTTATCTAGAACACACTTCCAAAAGTTTGTTAAGAACATTTGGAAAGTTCTGAAACAGTAGAATTTCAAATAATATATTAATTATTTTAGATAATAACAGAATATGTTACAAAGTATTTGTTTTGATATAACATGAAATAATGATAGTTGATATTTGCATATAGTTAAACAGTTGTTAACTATTACCTTAAGCATTGTTATATGCTTTTATTTGCTAATTTTTTATTTCTGATAAGTACTCACAAATTTACAAGATATGAACAGTGAATAGAAGTTTTTGTTTGTAATAAATTTGTTTACATTTAAAATTGAAAAATCCCTATAACATTGCTTAAACATCATTAAAATGTATTATCATACACAAATGTAATTTGTGTATATTGTACATATTGTTGTGTATATTGTTTCACAACAGAATTTGACTATTTAAAATGATATTATCGTCATGAAAATAATTTGTTTAATTGTTTATACAAAAACACGTTATTGTAAAATTTTTGAAGTCCTTGAATATCTAATAAATGATAGACAATTAATGAAATGATAGACAATAATACATTATGTATTATCAATTTAAGTATCTTGTTTCATATGCATTGCGCAGATTCTAAATAAAATCATGCAAAGTTATGCGATACTTTAATTCTAGTCATTAGTATCAACGAATTTTTACATGGAAGTAAAGTTGAAATACATATATACTACAAATTGACAGGCTAACTGATATATTATACATAATGTATGCATAATTTAATTGAGCGAATATTTCTAACTTTTTTTTAAAATTGTAAACCAAAAGTCGGCGATACCATTTATTGATAAGAACACTTTGGTAAAGAACATTTCTTGTTTTATTTAATCAATTAAGATTAAATCGTTAAAACATTAAGTCAGATAATAAAGTAACATTATACATACATGTTATATAATAAGATAACAATTTTTTCAGATTGTTAGGCAATTATATTATATGATAGATCAAAGGAAATTTTTTCACTTGCCCTATTCAATGCATTGCTATGATATTTGATTGTCTTTACAGTATACATATAAATCACGTATTTGTAGACTAATTTTGTCTATATAGTATGCTAATACTGATGATGGAAAGCTTCTAACAAAAAATGAACATTATTATTTGTTTGTAAAAAGGAAAACATTTCAAATAATTTCTGTTATGCCTAAAAAAATTATCATTACTAAATGTTACAGTATTCCCACAGATATTGCAGAAAATATTTGTTATAGAAACAGTACAATTTCATGGAAACAGACTCTAAATATTTTACAATATCACTGATGAATGTAACATAAAATATACTAAATAATGTCATTTAATATAACTTACAACTTACATAAATTTGGAAGTTTAAGGCAATAAAATCAAGGACAGAAACTAAATATAATTACAAATACATAATTATAAATGTCTGAAAATTTGCTAAAAAATATTAATATTTGAATACTATATTAATCTTGTTAATTTCGCATGACTTATTATAATAATTTGAGAATTCAATATCCAAAACGTTTTATTTTTTTTTCTTTTTAAAGAAAATATAATAATAAATTTAGACAATGTTATAAAGATTTTAAATATTGTCTACCAATATTCCTTTTCTTTTCCATTTAATTATGTTTTTATTAATAGTATCACAATGAATTAAAAGTGAATATTATTAACTCATTAAATTCATCTAGAATGTATTACAATATAAATGCAATATAATTAAAATTTTCACTCATCTCAAATTAAATTTAAGAGGCTGTAAGTAATTTTATAACTATAGTAAACAATTTGATTAACAAGATTGCAAGATTCAGATACACTGTTTTATTTTCTCTTTCAAACCAAGCAATTTTTATATAAATAACCTTTGTATTTCTATAGTAGCTGTAAAAAAGAATAAATATTAAATAGTTACATATTATATGCACCTTTATAATACTATATATAAAAGTTATGAACCCAAATTGATGTTAAATAATATTTTGATGATAATATATGTACAATCATAACACTAAGAAAATACTACTAATTAATAGCCATTTAAAAAATCAATTAGATATATGTTTAAATAACTTTTGTAAATAATTATTATCAACCTAACTAGATAATATTTGTTTATAAAGATATTAGAAGATTGAATAAAATTTAATAGTTTAAAGTTAATTTAAATACCAAAATTATACTAGTAATAATACACCATACATTTAATTATAGTATTATTTTTCAGAAGTTTTATTAAGACTTTAATTTATTATTTATTGGTTTATAATAATCATTTGTAAATAATACTATTTATATCTATAAAAAAATATCATCACAACCTTGTGAAATACTAACAAAAAACTGTAACTGTGTAATATGATAAATATATAATAATAATAGTAGTAATAATAATAATAACAATAATAATAATAATAATTATTATAATAATAGATAAATAATAAGAATTTTTTATTTTATTAGTTACATTTTTCAATATGAAACATCTACTCATCAAACTTAGATATATGTTACAATGAAAATAGTTTGCTTATTTAAAAATAGATTGCACAGTAATTAAATAATTTTATTCAAGTATTTTTAATTATCATTTTAATATTAAAAATTTATTACATAAAATATGATATGAATTAAAGTTTATTACACTTTATCAATCAGTCAATCTCTATTTTATAATTAATATTAAATTATAAATGTTGTTATTACTATTTTTCAATATTCTTTTGAACTGTGAATAGCAGCTTGATATAGTAGCTTTTTATAGAAACCATAAGTTGTGAAATTTATAAAATAAGATCAGTTACTTTTTTATAGAAAATTATTCATGGAAAACTTCTTTCCTATATGATATTGAATACAAGAATTCTACTTAGTATTTGTAAAAACACATTTTATCGTAACTTACAATAACTCACAGTATTAAACAGGATTTAATACCTGTACTATAGATAAGATTCAACATATGGTTATTATTTAATCATTTGAATATTACGTAAAGAATGTACTTATAATTCTTTATTACATATATTATTTACTATTTACAAGATATGTTATGTAATTAAAACTTTTGTAACTTTATCTTTAAATAACTTAATTATTCTAGTATGATGAATAAAGTAGATTACTCTTTAAAAATCATAATTAAGATATTTCTACTGGATAAACCAAGCTACGTATAGGATATTCTATATTAGGATGTCAAAACAAAATTTTTAATAGATCTGTTTATGTATGATTTTCTTTTTAATATTGTACAAGAAAAGAAAAATATTAAATATTTTTCACTATGCAATAATTAATAATTAAAGCATTACAGATGAAATTATTATTTATTTTTAAATATTGTTGACATTTTCATCAACTGAAATAATTTTTCTTTTAGAATAATTTTCAAAGTGGTACATGTGAAGAAACACATAAAATATATAGGATATATATATGTATACAGTATCCCAGAGGTTTCCATACAAATTTTGTTAATGTGTTCTATAATAAAAAATAATACAGAAGCATCATATGAACAAAGATCTTCAAAACCTTCAATAAAAAATTAAATAAAAAATATGAGCTGTATTTGAAAATCATTTAAAAATACACAATTTTAAACACAAATCTTATTTTTAATCTAATACAAGACAAAAATATATTTTACACAAAATATATTGTATTTCATAGTGTTTATACAATCAATTGATTTACTTATATTTTAAATTTTGTGAAATATTAAGCTAACCTTGAACCTCGAAACAAGACCAAAATGGATTAATAATAACTATATCTCTGATTTCAAAACACAAGTATTATTTATCTTTTTTGGTCATGTGTTGTTTCAAAAATAATTTTACTATCTCTTTTTTTATATTTTATATTTTTATTATAACTTTTTAATTAAATATTTATGAGGTAACATTTATATATTTATATAAAATTGTCATTTGTTTTTGTCCATAGAACACATTAACAAAAAATAGAAACCCATGAAACACTCTGTAAACACTATATAAAGATTACATTGGTCCCTACCTTTTGTAGTTGGAATTCTTTTGTTTATATTCCCAAAATTATCTCAACTTGTACATAAGTAATCTATAAATCTGTAGTTGGATTTTTGGTTCATTCGGTTCATTTAAATTTTTGGTACCCTGTTCCAGCAATTTGGAAATTGTATTAAATTTTACAATTCACCATGTAATTTTTGAGCATTTATTATTTATTTTTTTCTCCGAGTCAACAAACAAACATGGATTAAAAAATTAAAATATTATATAATATCAAAATTTAAATACCATAAATATTTTCAAAACACATTTAAAAAAATTGCAATTGATAAGAAACAATGAATACTGCTCTACTAATAAATTAGTAATATATATAATATATTTCTTAATCATGCATGAAAATGGTATTCTACTAAATTTTTAAAATCTAAGAGAAATCTAAATTTAGTATCGTACTATATTTGATAAAAAGTAACCAAAAATAAAGACTCGTAAAGATTGTTTATACATATATAGTGAGGTATTCTATAATAAACAGTTTTTCTTATTAAATCAAAACTCTTATAATGATTAAATATGCTACAATGAACTCAAAGAATTATAATCCTCTTAATCCCTATTCTTTCTCTTTTTTGAAACTTTATACATTTCCATGTGAGTGTAATATATAGAATTTAAATATAATAAATTAAATTTATAACACGTATATTTGTATCTGTTTATTTTACATATTTTTATCACGAATATATTTATATACTATTCTTAAATACATATGTATGCATACAGATATACATATGTAGCAATGTATTCTATGGACAAACCAACGCTATAACGAATATTCGTTTTGGAAGCAAATTGTATATGCATATGTACTTAAGTACATTATACCGTTATAGGACACCCCACTGTAACAATAAATTAAGGAGAAAAATGTAACAAGCAAATAAGTGAACAATATTAATGTTATTTAATATTGTTAAATTCTTTTTACGAATTGGAATATGTCTAAAAAATAATTTAAATAATTTAAATAAATAATTTAACCATATGAAATTAAGGACTATTCTAACAAATGAAGTATATATTTATAAAATTAGTAATATTTTTGTTTAAAGTTTTTATATTCATTATTATGATATCATAAATGTATTTACAACAAAAATTATAATGGAATTAATTAATCATCTTATATAATTATGGCTCTTTAATATATCTGAATTTAGATATGATTAGGCAAAGTAGGTATTGGCATATTTACTGTTTCCCAACAAAATAATTAATGTCATTCATAGTAATTTATACTGTTATTTCAATACAACTACTTTTATCTTCAACTTTTACTTTTAACTTTAATATTAAAAATTATAAAATACATGTCAATTAAGATTTTTGCTGCCAACAAAATAAAATTTTATGAATTATGCCTAAATTCAAAAAGATTAATTAATGATTTGGTTGTAAAAAATATTACAAAATTTGATAATTAATTAAAAGTACTTAAGTTAAAATACTTATTTGACAATAAATAACAAAATAAATATGTATTACTATAACTAAATCATATTCATAATTTATTAATAAAAAGTTTTACGGTTAAAGTTTTAATTTTTTTCATTAAGTTTTCAATCAGTTTTTCATTAAACTGGTTCTTTGTTGTTTAGTGATTTTTCATGTTTATATATACTGAATTTTTATTACACAAAAATTACCTATTTAATATAACACAATTTTTTAATTTTTGCGTTTAAGATTTCCTAATCCCGTCATTCATTTAATATAAAAAATAGTGATAATAAATATTTAGTATGGATATTTAATTATTCTTAAATAAATTTTCACAAATGGAAAATCTTAAAATAGGTTTTTCAATTAATTTTAATTTTTATACACCTAATATTTAATATTTAACTGAGCAATTGTAACAAAGATTAAATGTAACTATGTTGTTAAGATAAAGGGATTAAGTAAAGCTAAATTAATTGCAATAATAATCTAAATTACATTATGTAATTAATTAAACATAGTTTAGTTATGCTTTACTATTATTGCTATAAAATATATTATTAAATATTATTCATAATGTTCATTTCTTTAGCAATATAAAACACATAAATTGTGTATGTAACCATAATCAAAATTGTTCTCTTATTCTTTTTTGTCATATTGCTATGATTGATACTAATATTCTTCTTCATATTTAAATAACAGAAAAGATTTGAAATTAAAGAATTCTATATTCTATGCTTTTGTTAGAAAAATTATTTGTGTGTTAATGATTTTATTCATGAATGATTGTGTGTTCATTTCATTACAAAATACATTACTTAATATATTTTATACTTATAATAAAAATTCAGTGTAAGAACACACTTGAGAAAAAATGAAACAATATGAAAATATTTTTTATATTGTAGCTCTTACTTGTAATATAAACACTTTTTCTACTCCTTAACATTTTAAGTTTATAATGCTGATATTGTATTTCAAATAATATTAAATTTGTTTTAATACAATAAAATTGGGGAATATACTAATTTTATATGAAGTATATGTGAAAATAAAACTGATTAAAGCTTAATACATTTATCTCTTCTTAACATTCATCATCATTTGTCTCTTTAGCATAAATATTGTAGGTATATGGGAGAATAAATAGAATACATAGAATATTATATAAATAATGCACAATGCTAAAAAAATCAAGTTTTGATATCTGTATAATTGACTTGTGATAGCATGTACCATATATGTACACTATAGTTTTGCAAATAAGAAGTAATACTGTTTTCATGTTAGCATTTGAAATACAAAATAAAACTAATTACTAAAACCAATTGTTTTATTATTAATAAATTTAAAAAAAGACATCTTTGACTTTGAAAGTATATAAAGTATTTATATAACTCTCAAAATAATATTGAAGATAATAAAAATACTATTAATTTAGAATATAATATTGTGAATTATACAAGTCAATATTAAAAAGTTAATTTCTCAACTAATAAACTTTTACAGATATGCTTCATATTTATGAAAAATAACAAATACAATTTACTACATTAATATGAACTTTTTCAATTTAGATTCATTTAATTTTATATATTTTCTACGTACTAGTTGATCTTAATAAACATATTGACCATTTAAGTGGTGAGATAAAAAAATATCTTACAGCTTGAGAAATAAAAAGGTACTTACAGAATTGCTTACCTGAAAATTGCTTGTTGAATATAGATAAATAATTCAACTTAACTACAGTGCACGTCTGTTTCAGAATTATTGAAAGAGAAAATTCAACAGTTTTTCTTTCCAAGTTTTTAGAAACGTTATGTGATTTCTTAAGTAACAAAAATTCAAAATAAACATGTAGAACAAAAACAATAAAGAAATCGGAGTGACTTTTGTTGCAATTAAAAATTTCTTCCGATATTGCTTTCCGCGTTTGTTACTATTCTGAAATTTATTGAATTGAACTGCAAACGTTTTGAAGGTCCACGTTATTGTTTTGGCAAACCAATTCTACCTGTAATTGAAACGATAGTACACCTAGTCACCGAACTCTTCCTGAAGGTGAGCGAAGGTGCGATTTTATGTAACCGGTTCGATAATCAATCACATCACGTTGTGTACCTCCCGATACGCCATGTCCGTGTCTTCTACTCCACCTGCAATTAAATATCAGATTAATTGTGCCGTTCCCGCGCTTTTTTAACCAGCTTCATTTGCATGCATTTTGTTCTCATTTATATTTAGCATTAACTGGCTAAATCGTAGAAGTTTTCTTATAAAAAACTATCTGATATAATTCTAAGAAGATTTTTGTAAGTTGGTAAAAATTATAGAAAATTTCTACGCAAATAGCTTCAAATATTTTCGATTTTAAAATTTGCGGACTATTTCATAAAAAAAAAAATATTACATTTTTAAACGTTGAAATTTCATCGAGTTCGTAACTTTGCAAATAAATAACAAATTTTTATTTTATAAGTCGCTAAATATATTTCATATTATTTATTTAGATTACGTAATCGCTGTCGATTAATAAACTTTCAATTCATACTTTTTTTTTTCAAAAACTTAAAGTTTTTCATCAAATTTCAAACTTCTTATTTTATGTTTTACAAATGATCAAAATTTATATTTAACGGGATTTTGACAAATTTTGATAAATAATTGTTTTTTTCCTATTTTTAAAATGAATTCACCATTTGCTATATTGAAATATATAGCATTATATAATATAATATATCATTATATATTATTATATAATTATAGTATTATAGTCGATACTATAGTATATGATGAAAATTCAAGATTTATACCTCTTTAGAATCAAACAATATTCTGTATTTTCAATTCTTTTCCGGGTACAAAATGTGAACAAAAATTTTCCAAAACATTTAAAATGCTATCTTTCATAGAAAATAGCGTGAAAAAATGCTTTAAATACTTAATAATTAATAAAATACTATGCATGGAAGTTAAGTATTTTCGCCAAATTTGAAATGTTCTAATAATTTAAATGAATTTTCATTTCAGAAACTGTTGATCGTATAGACATAACTTCTATTTTAATTTCATTTAGAGGAATTCGAATTTACTAAATTTCTTATATATATATAAGAGGCTATTTCTTATATACAAAAGAGGATGTTTTCCTTGTTGAAAAATTATACAAAATCTTAATCTTCATTTTTTAAATTAAAAAATTTCAATGACAATTTATAAATTATAAATATAATAATAAGAACCAATTAATTATATACATCTATAATATTTTTGATGATCCACACCTGTTTAATTAAATATACTTCTGTCATGGTAGTTATTTTTTTTTAAGTTTTATTTTCATTAATAATTAAGAGAATGTAAAGTTCTTAAGAATGTTATTCTTTGATGGAGAATTTTGTAAATTTAAAAAATTAACATTTTCTCCAATTCTTTAAAAATTTTATCAGGAAAACGAAAAAATTTATTTATAAATTTTTCTACAGCAAAACTATCTTCTTGCATTGAAAAACAAAAAAATGACTATAGATATAACCCAAGTTTTTAAAAATAAAATAATGAAAAAATCATGCTTATGTAATTAATAATTCTGAAAATAAAAATGCATTTACGTTATCAACACGCGATAAAATTGGCGAAATTTAACGACTTTTTTGAATAATATTAAGTACCGAAATCTGAAAATTTTTGTTAAAAATTCCGATCCAAATTAACTAGTAAATTTTTGTTCACCTTAAATACATTCTTTTTCTGTATACCACAGACAGAATATAATATCGATATATAATTACTTTTGTTCTAATTGTAAATTTTAATGCTAAAAGCAACAAACGTAGCACAATTATAACAAAAATATTTATAATTAGATCCGCAAATTTTAATGATATGTTACATTATAAACTAAATTAAAAACAAAAAAATTGTCACACGAAACGCCAAGCAGCATGACATTAGTCACGATGCTTCATTCCATAAAATAAATTACATATAAAATGAATAATACATTAAGAAGTATGATAAAGAAATACTAACAAATTTATCTATTAGCTACGGGATAAGTTTCCAGTCATTCCTAAATGCAGGCATATTGCATATACTAAGTAATAATTTTGATAAAAATACAACCTACCAGAAACTAGCATTTCAAAATTAACAATCCTATATGTATATATATATAGAGAGAGAGATAAATAGATATAATATAATAAGGGCATGTATCGATATTGCATAATAAGAAAGTAACCTTAATTATTCATTATTCAAATCCATATTGTACAAAACGATTTACCTAACTCGACAACATTAAAGTACTCACAGCTTTTCATTGCACAATAAACTCGTTTCAATAAAAAAAAAAAAAAATAATTACACGATTAAACGAAACAAATAACGACACATAAAATTAATTTTAATTTGTCAAGAAGATTTCTAACCTTTAGGCATAAACACAAAGGAAGTATCAAAAGCCAACTGAAAAACGTGTAATACGGAAGCGAGAAGTACCGAGTATCGAGGTACCCATAAAATAAGTTTTATTTCGAATAATGCGTCAAACTACATACTAACAAGTAAATATTAATTTGATAAATGAAACCACCGACAACATTGTGTACGATATTCAAGGTTTCTCCCATGCAGATCTTGATACGGTGTCAGGTGAAACATGGATGGTTCTCTGAGAACAAAAAATGTATAGTTTGTCTAACTAAGACTAAACGTTGAAATTCGTACAGCATTTATTACGGTATTAAAATAAAACTTATTTTATAAAAATTATTTTTTAGGATTTAAATAAAACATATTTTATAAGTATTACATAAAAAATTATGTGAATTGGAGTATACGTTTAACTCATATATAATTTAAATATCTAATGTTGTGTGATGTTTCATCTAAACAATTAAACGTTTCTTCAATTTAAAGAACAAAAATGAAGTAATAAAAGATCGATGGAACTACAATATACTAAAATAAACATAATAGTATTCGTTACCGATATCATCATACAACGAGCAGATTGCGAGTAATTTGAAGTCGTCAAGTCAAAAATGAGTTATATACACTCCATACTCAAGGAATGTGATTGCACATTTAACACACAAGATGAAACATATCAAACATAACATCGAAAATACGTTTATACATACAGGGCATTTCATTTAATGTGATCACATATGATATCTCAGTTTTACTAATATCAAAAAATGATTTCACAGAAAGGTGACAAATAATTGACAAACTATTCTTATACTTTTTAAAATTCAAGCTTGTCATCTTTGGAAATGGTATTATTAACTCTTCATGACACGAAATTATAACTGATACAAAAAACTTCGTTAACTCTATGACAATATAACTCTCAAATAACTTTAAAACCAAGATTTTAAGGCAGATTAATCTTCATTTTATCCTTAACTATATTAGTGCAGTATGTAAAATAATTCATACCCATTAAGAAACACTTAAAATTCTTGTGTATTACAATTTATATCTCTAGTCCGTTAGTCACCTGGATATAAACAAATCGCCGAAGGTCGACAGACAAGGAACACTGAGAGTATCGCGATATGTATCTTCTGAGAATTTTCGTCTAAACGCTTCTATAGACAATATATGTATAGTTAGTTTGAGCAATATAACAAGGTCGTAAACGTAAAATCAGTGGAGCGTAAAAATCGGTATCCTCGTAGAAAAATGTTTTTAGAATGAATACAAATCTGTATGTTATATGAAAACTTATTTAGTATTCTCATCAATTCAAATATTCAGTACCAACATTTTATATATATGTCTATATATTATTTAACTTTTTTAAAGAAAACATATTTTTTTTAAAAATACATACTTTATTAGTGTTTCCTCTTTTTCAAATTTTTATCAATTTTAGCGCATTTAGATAGTATTCATCTTTATTTGAAATTTCCATTTTAATAACAATAAGCCTTGATTAAATGTTTATGTACATATGTTTTTGAAATTCCCATAATTATTTAGTTCAGAGTAAAATTATTTAAATCAGAAATAATATCCAACGTAAGAATTAAAAAAAGAAAATAATATCAAGCACAAAATAGTGAAATATTTTTGTTTACAATGTCAAGTGATTTATGATTATGTCTATTTTTCAGTCTAATTATTCTACGTTGACATTATGTTGACATTATTTTATTAGAATAAAAAATATAAAAATAGATCTAATTCTAAATTTTAGTTTGTAGGTTATATTGTTCACAGTGTTGAATTTATTTTTGCATCAGCATAATTTTATATAGCTGAAAATAAATGATTCCGTTTAAAAGATTGATTATAATCTCAATATAGAAATAATTTGTTAAGCATAATATCAAATTCTATCACCTTTTTCTCAATCAGGTTTTTGTATATTATAAACAACGAAGATATTTTTGGTGGTCACGTTGAACGAAACACCTTATATATAACAACTAACGATGTCAGTCATCGAATATACACAATTCACTGAAGTATAGTCTACTTCATTATTGGTACTAATTGTTTTCTCTAATTCTCTAGATTTTTCTAGATTTCTCTAATTGTTAACAATTAGTTAACAATGCGTAGGTTAAAAATTAAGATGGAGAACTAAATTTTAATACACTCTAAATAAGTTTCAATGCTTTCAAAAATTAATTAAATATTGATACAACAATTTTAACAAAAAAATGTTGATCTCACCAAAATGATGTAACATTATCACGTCTGTACCATGTATTTCATTTTCTATATAAAAACTAATCTCTTAAACAAGACAATTTTATGTTACAAATATATAAAAAGTTAATGTTATTTACAATTTCCAATGACCTGAAAATAAGAATAGTAGGCAAAAATCAATATAATTAATGTGTTTCATTTTCATTGTTCCTAGAATGATGATTTCTTTGTGGAAAATATGGAAAAAGTCATTAAATAAGTTCCTAATATCAAAAATTATTAGTAGTGTGCAAATTGATACACATTATCTCCTTATAAATTTTACAATTTTATAAACATTTGTAATTTTCAGGATTAAAATAATCTCTCAAAACATTGCTGCTTGCTGTCATATAACGCGATTTCCAATAATATTTAACTCTTATATACCTCGATTTCCCCCTTTATCATTCCAAATTTAATCGACATAACCTTCAATTAATGTCAGTAACGATAATTCCTGAAAAATAAAAAAAGAAAAAAAAAAGAACACAAGAAGGAAAGATAAACCTGCCGGCGAAACCGAGTGTTGAACGTGTACATAATATTTTATCGATTCTTTTCGGTTCGCATAAACGCAAAACCTCGGACTCGCGGCTTTGATGTTCAGCCATACCTTGTTAATAGTTCTGAAGGCCAGGAGGATGGGAACGTTGATGACTATTCGTCGTGGTCGAGGTTGTGATCGAGGTTGAGGTCGAGGTCGTAGTCAAGATGGTTGTCGTAATGGAAGTTGATATCGGAGTCAAGGTTGAGGTCGAAATGGAAATAGGGACTCGGCGACGTTGGGATTCGGTAGCCGTGTTGTTCTGCTGGGACGAGTTAGTATGCCGGTGTGTCAGATTCGCGGTCGTCGCCATCGGTACATCACTGCTCGACTGGTTGCTGTTAGTTTGATTGCTGTTACTGCTGTTCATTGGCAGTAGCATTTGACCATCTCCGTGTGCCGAGGACACACCGTAGCTTCTCAGCCGGTATTGGCGCTGTTGCATCGAGGGACAGCGACTCCTAGCAAAAGTACTCCTTCGTTGCTGCCCGCTCGTGGTACTGCGTATATGAATCCCAGGCTTTCATCAGTATTTTCGTTATTCCCTGCAAGGACCTGTACACGGCTCTTCTTTCGAGAGAGCTTTGGCTTGGTATTTGCCTCACGTTGCGGCATTCTCTCGTATTCTATTCAACTTGTACGCATCATTAGATATAATCATACGCGTTCGTTAATTTAGCAAAATAATCTATATTTTGCTCTTTTCGATTTACCGTGTTGTTCGTTCGGAATATACAGGGTGACTCGTTTTCATCTATGAATTATAATATTCCGAAAATTGTGTTGGATTTAAAAATCTGCTTTGGGAGTATAAAATGATACGTATGTATACTGTGTATACTATGTATACTGTGCAGAGGTGAAAAATTGATTAGCTGGATGACATGGGAGTAAAATAAATTACCTGCTCCATTTGTTTGACTATTCCAAAAAGCCTATGACAGATACTATAGTGTCCGCATATATGACAACGAATATAGCACTTATATATTCATGGTTTATCCTTACTAATTTTTAGTATTGTTGGTTCGAATCTCGTCCACTTCGTGGCTTCGCCAACTCGTCTTTGTCATTTTTTTGACGATGATGTCAAATTAACTGTAAGTTGGTCGAGTGTCAGTATATTCTGTTTAACGAGAATTGGCAGGAAATATAAACAAAACGGTCACGTGATCGATGCTGCAGATAAGTGGCTGTTGAATGTGGAAGCTCAGAGTCAACTTTTAAATATCCGAAACAGGGGCCCTTGCGTACAAGACCTATCAAAATTTTCCTCGAAATATTCAATTTTACGTCTGGATCAGCACGGGTTCAGGTTTGATGTTTCAGTCCTGGTCTGATTACGCGTAACTCATGTGCAGCTGTTTATTCTCGTTAAACGGACTATAGTGCAATTATAAACTTCTTTCATTATCGAATTTTTGTAAATAAAAACCTTGATAACATATTAATAAGATTTTTCTGACAAAAATGAAACCAACCACGACGTGGAAGATAAGTTATAATATATAACTATTGTTATTGTATAAATATAATATAATCCATATAAATATAATCCAAATTATATCAGAAAAATATAATTAATGTGTCTAAAATATTTATACGAAGAAAGAACCAAAAATAAAAAAGGTTTTGTAGTTGTATTAGTATTATCTTTCATGGATATTTGAAGAAATTCACATCTTCGGATATATGACCAGATACGTTTGCAATCGTTGTCCATATATCTGGACACGACTGTAATGACATAATAGTAGAATAAATTATAATGGTATATTTTTTATCCGATGGTTTCATCACTTAATTTTCGTTAGCCTTTTTCTTATCCTTGCACACTGCAGGCATTAGTTTATTAAATATGGGCGTTATGATTATTTCAGGTCAGTTATACTTCTATACTTCAGTAAGGGAAGAGACTTAAGTAATGAATCATAAACATCGATCTTTTTCTAGAATGAGAACTTTGAACCCGGTTTTTTAAAATTGGAATTTAGAAATTAGCATACAACATAACTCAAAAAATAATTAAACCATTGAGTTGATTCAAAACATGCACATTCACATAACTAAGTTTGTCACTGAATGAACTATCTTTATTCATAACATTAATTATTGAAGCTATGTCTATTGGAAAATAAAATTAAAAATTTAATATAAATATCATTTCTTTGTATTCAAAGACATATTATCATCAATTTTGCATTTTTTTAAACAGGATTTTGATCTTTCCGATGCATAGTTCTATTATGAAAAAACGCCGTTTGATTTTTTGTTCAAATCAAATAATTACCTACTATCAAAGGATCACATATTTCCTACCCGGCAAACATGTGAACCAATTTTCCCAGAAACAAAATTTTATACCAAAAAATTTAATTGTACATTATCGTTTTATTTTTGTATCATTCTAAAATCTTTTCCTTTCAATGATATTTAATAATTGCTGTTCACGCTTTTTCATCAAATAGAATGTCCCGTGACACTGTAATGTGTTATAGGGAAAAGAAGAAAAACGAGAAAAATGGTATAATAAAAAAATGGATGACGTATTTTCAGGTCTCAAATGCTGGAATACTAGAGTTTAAATCAAAAAACGAGTAAAAACCTTAAAAAAACATATTGTGATCCACGAGTATCCCTTCGGTGTGTAGAAAATTACACGAATGTAAGAAAATCATTACAAATTATCTACGTTTTGTTATCATATCTTTCAATATGATAACGCTATGCTTTATTATGGTAAAGAAAAAATATTTTATGTATCATTTAAGAAAATTCAACTAACCTGAAATAACCTCAAAGTTCACGCTGAAGTACTAGTGGCGCCACTTATCTCATTCAATTCTCTCAAAGCATAATTTTCAATTCAACAAATTTTACAAAATATTATTTATAGATTAAAATGGATCAACCTATACAAAGGAGTAAATCAATTATAAATGTCGTCGCAGAAGTTCAAACTTTTATATGTAATATTTACTGTAATTTTATTATCTTGTATTAATTTCATACTTTTTTATCACAATTGCATGCAAGTTATATATAAGTTATTCTCTACCTCTAATGAATTCTGAATGGATTTTTGCTAATTAAATCACAATCATGTAACTACAGATATAGACGTTTAATTTACGATATATTCATTTTATGCAAAAAAAATAGTATGGAAATCGAAAATCAGTGCAATTTGTATTCGTGGAATTTCTGCGTCGATTAAATTAATATTCAATGTCGTAGTAGAATATTGAATAGAGTATCGTATGAACTTTATAATTCTATGTCGTCGGGAAACTTCGCTATTTCGATATCAATTTACTTACTGTAGCGAACCATTTTTTTTCAATAATAGATGAAACGATAAACTAAACTTTCAATTCATCTATTTGCACCACTCTTTATTATGCTAAAGAACACATTTAATAAAATATACGGTACATTAAGAATAAAGTGAAAATTAAAACGTGACATATACAGACACGAGAGACGTCATGCTTTCAATTGAAAGAAGAAGCAATTGCCGTAAAGAATCAAGTGATCTTATATCCAGACACACACTGAGACTAAGATTGTCACTGCATGCAACATGTCATGCACTTCTTCATATTTTTTATTTGTCACTTGTAGAAAATTCATCTGAAAATGCTAAAAGTTAGTTTCCATGCAAAGAAAATACCTACCAAAATGTAAAGAGCATAAGAGATTCAATATATTTTTACATTTTACGTTTTTCCAATATATTCAGTTAAATGACGACTTTTTTATTCATTGTATCGCAGTTAATAATAAGCAAATTGTCAAAAACTAATTATATAATAAAACACGGTTAATATTATTCGTTTACTATCTTATTTTTCATTAATAATGCGAAATAATTCTTTATATTTTTAGTAACAAATTTTGAGGTTATGATATCGCGGTTAAGAGAAACAGATGAATTTTCGATGTAAGGTAACATACAAAACGAAGGCGATGTATTTTCTTACCTCGAACTGTGACTCATGAGGACTATGTTTCTGTAACAGCATATAATGGATCCTGATTGTTGGGAAGCGAGTGATGAAGTGTTGACGTCGATTCACACACAACACAACAAGCAGCTCAAGCAATTTTGTTGTATTTCTTATGTAACTGAATGTTCCGATTCATATTGAAAATAATATTAATAAACTCTGATCGTACAAATATCCGAGTATATTTTACATTTCTGAAGTTTGGGGTTACGGAAGAAAAGAAACACCGAAACCTATATATATGTATATTCGTATATTGCTGCAATTGAGCAATACCAATCAAAACAAATTAATATTGTAAAATTTATAATATCTTTCTAAATATTTAAACCCATCGGAAGTTATATAAAATTCCTCAAATTTATACACGAACTATAAATACATAAACTTTTTATATTTTCAAATTTTGGTAGAATTTTCAATAAAATTCAACGTGTTGAACATACAAACAATATTTGTCATGAAATTTTTTTCTTAGAAGTTTAAATTATTTTTTATATGAAATATGTATGGAACACATATATAGGACCATACATGTAAATAGAATTTCATTAATGAAGAAAATCTTGTGTCTTTTACAATTCATTTTATCCTTAAGCTATTGAACAAGGTATCGTAGGAAACATATCTGAAGTTATACACAATTTTAAAACCAATATATAAGTGCAGCAGAAAGCAATGTAAAAATACAATATTAAAAATATTCTTGTAAATAATTAAGTTAAGTCAAAATACAAATTAGAAAATGAACGACACAAAAGGAATCTACAGAGTTTTTAATTAATTGCAAATATTCTTTTCTTTCTAATTAATATGATAAAAAATAAACTAATAATAATTGATGAGAAAAAATTAATTGCTTTTTTCATTTAATAAAGTAATAAATACAATATTATATTACTTTAATTTATTATTTTCTTTTAAATAATTTTTATCCTAAGTATGTTAAGGCAGTGTTATCCATAGAATTATTTTACTCAATTGCATACAAAATTTTGTATAAAATTATATTAAACATGTTTACTTTTTCTATATATAGAGTGTCCAATTTTAAATTGTAAATACGAGTTATTCGTAAGTTATCTACTGTATAAAAAAATAGTTCAGGTAAAAATTGAATAATTTCGAAGAAAACATAAGATAATATGATTAATATTTTTGAAAGCGGGTACGGAGGTGGCATGAAAGTCAACTTGGTTTTTTTTTATGTGAGATCACATGTTTTTTAATACATTACACGATACATTTGCTACAAAAAAATATTAACCTATAAGTATTATTTGTTTAAAAAATATTTTAATTTAAATATTGCCATGAAACCATCATGCTTTTATTAATGTTAGATAGATTCTTATAAATAAAGCTAATAGTAATAAGAAAATAATTTGTATCTATCGATTAAAATTGGACACCTTATATATTTAGAAAATAATACTTTTTACTTATATTTATATATCTATTCGAACACGAAAGTATTTGAACGTTTATATTAGTCATTTAATTTTTAACAAATGTTATTACTTATTAAATTCAAGTATTTAAAGAAATATGGGATATACAGCAAGAGATAAGTCTCAAAATTATATTAGTAAATTTGAAAAATAATACAATATATATAGATACTAAATTTACCTACTTACAGTATTTATAGTACTTTTATTACATACATACATACACCATTGGTTGGTCACAAGAAATATTTGATGCATAGCATATAATATAAATCAAAGGTACTATTAATATATTTGCAATTTTCTCATAGATTAATATGAGTAAGATAGATTATGTAAATATTTGAGTATGGAGGTTGAAATTCTAAGTTCAGATTTTCTTTTCATTTCGGGTTCTAGATTCATGTTCATTGTCATATTTCATTTTTCATAATAATTCAAATTTAAGTTTATGTTATGCTGTGATAAAAATTATTATAAATTATTATTAACTTAGGTTATGTAAGAAATTAGTTTCCAAACCTAACCAAAACTGTAGAGTTTTTCAAATCCGTAAGGAACGAAATAAAGAAGTAAATAATAACATATTTGCAATTTTCGATTATATATTTCAGTAATTTCGATTATAAATTTCAGTTATACATTTACATATATATTTAGATAATTTGGAGAATATTTACAGTTCGGTAATATTTTATTTTTCTAATATTGAAAACTAAAAGATTGAATTAACAAAAATTCTGTCATTAATATGAGAATAAAAATTATAAAATATGTTTTAAAATATCAAGTTTGTAAGAAACTATGATAATTATAAATAAGGTGAATTCACCACAAAATAGCTGTTAATACATTAACTGGAAAAGCTGCTATGAGGACTTTAAGGCGATTTTCTATTGAATGCACTAATGCCTCAATGAATCGTGTTTGTAATAAATGTACTGTGAATAATGTGTACATATATATCACTGAATTATTTTCTAATTTTACTCATACAATTTTGTACCTTTCAACTTGCTATATACATCGTGAATCAATAAAAACTATTGACTAAAATTATTTGTCATCTATTGATTGTTTAAGAAAATTTATCAAACGCATGAAATATGATATTTTATTTTACATTTTCTGAGATATCAAAGTGATTTTTAATTTTTTTAAAGTTAATGCAAGTTTTTTTAGCAGATGAAAAAGTAAATTTAACGATTTATAACAATTTAATTTTCAGTTGCTAAATTTATATTAAAAGTAAGTGATAAACTAACACTCAAATCCGCTTTTCTTTATATTTTTGTTGTTGACATATCTTAATATGAAATTAAATACATATATATGTATGTATAATAATTTTAATTAATTTATTCGTCATTCTTAATTTAACTGTCATTTATAATTTATTATTAATAATAAATATGACATATTTATATATTTATGAATAAATTATTTTCGTTAATAAGAAACTAATTAAATATTATTTTACTCTAAAGAACTTTTAAGTCGATAACGTTTGGTTTCTTTTTACGTTAATAAGCATCAAAACGATGTTATTAAAATTATTAAAAAAATCAATTATTGTCACTTTAGAAATTTTTCACAATAAAGTAGGGTCTTCAAGTAAGTTCATCATTTATAAAAACAAATTTTGACTGACCTAATAATAGATACTAAATAATCTCAAAGAAGATTAAAATTGCATAATAAAAAAAATAGAAGAAAAAAAAAAAAATAATGAAAATAATTGTGATGGTCATGTTAAGTGGATTACCTTGCATATTACAAGTGAGCATTAATCAATCTAATATTTTTATTATTTCATATTATTAGAATCATCAGGTCAGTTAAAATTCCCTCATGGATAACACTGCATTAAAAATACATTAAATTTTAATAAGATTTGAAAGTTGCAAGAATACTTCATGAAAATAACTCACTTTTATAATATTTTATTTTCAATTGTTTACATTAAACTGCATATTGCAAATTTATGCAATTGTGCATAAAACTTTTAAATATAAACAAGCAAAATGATATCAGAAGTGGTACATAAATTCAAGTTTTAAACAGACTGAAATTCTTTGAACACGATAAATCGTGATATGTACATAACAGGAACTAAAAATAATAACATAATAATTTTTTACAGCAATAATAAAAAATTATAAATATATATAACGTATAAAATATAAAAAATTAATTAGTTAATATAAGTGTCATGTGAACAAAAGTGTTAGATAAAATATATTATATAAAATACGACTTTTAAATAAAATTTAAAAGGAAAAACAATTGCAACATATACAATTAAATTTAACACCAGATGATTCACCTAACTTTCAAATCAACTTCTAAATTATAAGCTCTCCTCAAATTCGTTACACACAAAATATAAACAATTTTCTGATAAGTATCACGTAGTCTACATAAACATATATATTTTCAAGTATAGCCACTGTGAAAATTTAAAGACCAATTTATATTATATTAAGCTCTGAAAAATATACATTCTACGTTAAACTACTAACATTAAAATAATTTAAAAATAATAAAAATAATTTTGCATCTAAAAAATGAAATTATTCTCGAAATTGTTGCAGTATCTTTATTTTCAAAAATAGTAACTATTACTAAATAATAACGAAAACTATTAAAATAGTATATTTAATGTAAGTTTTCCTGATAATCATAAATTTTATATGTGAATAATAATTGTTCACGAGACGATAATTTAGAAGTTATATATGGCATACATAAATATAGTGAGATATGCAATAGAAAAACAAATATTAGAACAAAAATATAAATAATTCAAAGAGAACTACAATTTTAGGGTTATATTTTTTTTACAAATTCAACAATATATAAGTATCTTATAACTGTATCATTTTTTTAATTAGAAACATAATATGCTTTTTTTACATAAACCAAATTTTTTCTCAACACTAATAAAAAAAAGTATTACAATGAAATGGTAAAATTAAAAAATAACTAGTTTATAAGATATTTTAAATAATTATGATTGTTAAAAGAAACGTGCTTAAATATTTCTATAGTTGTTTCTGAATTGTTGATATATTAATTCTGTATTATTTTTATAGTGGAATCTAAATAATCTCTAGTCATTGTTATGTAATATAGATTTATCTGTTCTTTTTAACATTTATTTTAAATATAAAATATAATTCAGTTTGAGAATCTCATAAACTAATTATATGTCGACTATTTTACACTACTTTAAATACACTAATACACAGAATAATAAAAGAATTTAATCAAAGCAAAATAAAAAATATATGTTCCTGTTAAAAGAAGTGATAGTTTTAAGATAAGAATTATAAAATTATTAATTATAAAAGTATCCAATCATGTCATCTATTTAGTATATTTTATATAAAATTATAATAATAAGTTATGTTACTAAAGAAGAAAATATTTATTTTTTGAATAATTAATGATTCACTCATTAATCGATTTTCAACAAAATATTTATTATTTAAGTCTGTGTTAATAGTTCGAAAAATAAAATCGTATACATGTATATTAAAAATCGTAATTAAAAATTGAGAAATGTTTAAGTGGTCTTACTTGTAAAGAAACTACGATCCTGATAATCTAGTTCCCTTTAAATCATTAATTTAATTCTTTGAATATTCTTTTCTAATTGAAATCAAAGAAATTATATGACAGACTGCTGTGTGAATCATCTCGTATAGAATATAATAACAAAGAAGTATATTACGAAAATGTCCACTAAAATTAGGCCTAGTATACATTACTATCTTTGTAACAATGATCAAAAGTTTAGTCGATATAGTAAATAGATTTATATAAAGCATTCATCAACTTAAGAAAATAGTTAATATTCGGTTTAATTTGCTAATATTTTGCTGTTTAACAAAAATTTATATGGTTAGAAAGTCATTGGTATTTATGTATCGAATAACGAAACTTTCAAATTACAAGTAATTTAGAGAAATTTCTTATAATTTTGTGATTAGTATAAAATAGTACATGAAAACATATACATCTTATGCATATGAAAAATGAGACCTACTAGATAATGATTTTGGGCTAGATTACGCATGACTACGGTCCTCATAAAGCTAGGTGTGCCAATAATAGGCTGCATAGCGGCAAAATCCCGTTTACGGGTTACTAATGTATATTTTACCGTTCTGTTAACATTGAAGATCATCCTAATATTGCTTCTTCAGAAAAGCCTACACAATATACGACTCTGTATGAAATTCATGTCAGTTAAAGAACTTCTTGTAAAAGTGTAAGAATATGCGAAGAAAGTACGCTCGTAGGCTTATTTTTAGGGAGTGATTCTACATGCAAAAAGGAGTCGAAAAAAAGAATAAATTTTTTCATTCGATGTTTTGTTATCAAGAAAATCGACATTCAATATTCACTGAGTACGCGTGCACTTAACCTTTTCGCTAAGGCGAGCGTCGCCTCTCCTATAGAACGAAGCAATGTGTCAAAGATGGTAACATTACAATAATGCAATCTTTAGCATTCGGTTTTTTGACGCAAATTTTTCGAAGAAAAAAAGAAAAGAAAAAACTGACCATCGCAATAGTGCTTACAATTCTTTGCGAAGAACGCTAAGAGGAACGGTAGCACTTGTCTTAATTTTTTACTAAATTTTTGTAGCCGGTGACTATAGTCACCCGTTGGGTATAGATGACGTCTCGTGGCCGGTGACTATAGTCACCCGTAGTAGCGAAAGGGTTAAACGGGGAATGGATCATCACTCAGTGGATATTCAAAATCGATTTTTTTGACAACGAAGCTTCGAATCAAAAAATTTTATTTTTTTTTTTTTCGATTCGTTTCTGCATGTATAACCCCCCCTCCCCTCCCGCTTGTACTATCATTACTAGGATATCTTGTATAATGTCCACTTCTCGACTTTTCTGATATTACACAACCAATAAAATCGGTTTCATGCTGAGAAACTATCAAAACAAATCGTTATACATGTGCCAATGCGTTGCGGTACACAAGATCGTGAATCGGTTTTGACTTCCTTACATCCAAAAATAGTTTGTTTTAAAGGCTGGGATCTTTCATATATTACTTTTAAGACTTCAAACTACTATTTAAGATGAGAAAAGAATCGATTTTTTCAAAATTTCAAACTGTCCTACCCCCTTAATATACATATATAATAATATGAACAAAATGAACATAGATAATTTATTGGCTCGAGAAATAATAAATGAAATAAATTATTTTCTTAAAAAAATTGTTTACAATATAGATATGATAACATCGTTTTCCTTTTTTGTTAAAAACAAATCACTAATAACAAACCATTTATTCAACATTTTACTTAATTACAAATTGGTAACTAATAATAATTAATTTTTGACTATTATCTACTGATAATATGCACAAAATTAACCATCATTGATTGACTAGATTCTTTAGCTGATGAGAAATTGGAAAAAATGCGTAAATAGTTAATGGTAGGTAATGTATTGAAATTGTTTAAACTACAAAAAGTAATTTAATCGCCTGCAGATTAACAATATACTAGGCCTTAAGTAAAGAAAAGTGCTAAATTCATTGTAAAGTAAACAATTAAAACTGAATAAAATTTTATACAAATAATATCACATCCTTTAAAGCCAAGAAATTAAATAATTATAAATACAAACGAAAATCATTTTTGTAAAAATAAAATATTTGTAATATAATATATATAGTATATAGTTTTTATATCAATGTGACATAAATACTTGTGAAAATTCACAATTCAATCAAATCTAATTTTGTTGATAAAAAACATTTCCTAAATACTAAAAGATATTTTTTAACGTCGTTTAGTTATATTACTCGATTTACTTTCCTTTCAGCTAACGTACTATTTTAAACGTTTGTTAGATCTAAATTAAGTCTGTATAATTTCAAAATGTACACTGTATAATGGGAAACTGCTAAGTGCATATTAGTAGTTACCAATATTAACAAAATATTATTCCATATATGACAATTTAATATTTATTGTCAAAGATAGATATCTACTTATTTTAAATGTCTTAATAAGAATTGAATGATTATAGCATATTAATGACAACATAGTAAAGTCCATAAATAAATCTTATGAAATATTTTGTATAATGCAATTAATTACAACCATAATACAATTGAGAAAAATATTTGAGCATTCTAAATTTCAAGTTAATTTGTATTTTAGTAATACATTTCCATTTTTCTCATAAATCCTAATAGTAAGTCAAATGTAAAATGTACTAATGAATCAAATATTAATTAAACTTAAAATAGTCAGTCAAATGTTATATTTTAATGTTATAGAATATATTTAGTACCATAAAAGAAATAAACAAACTAGTACTTCCAAATTTGATAATATGAAAAAGGTGTTAAAAAATATTTAATAATATAACTATAATATGTAATAAAATACAAAAATACTAAATAATATCAAATTTAGTAAAATAACTCCAATTAGCAAATACATTTTGCTTATTATTATTATAAAGATCTTTCTATATATAAAATAATATTTACATCTCAGTCAAACAAGAGAAGAAGCAATATAAAATTTTGGAAAAACAAGCAATCTCTTGTAAATTTATTTTAACTATAATTATATAAGAAAATTAATATATTACAATAAATTACATTTCAAATCTTTGTCTCATGTCTCTTAAATATAAATATTGATACACAATTGGGATCACTTTGATAATTTAGTAAGTAATAACTTGAATGATTATCGGTACAAAAGTATGCTGTAATATTCAGAGATATTTATGTGTAATATAATTCAAATTTTCTTTATCATTCATATTTTGCGAAATTACAATTATGTTTAATTTTTTACATAGAAATTAAATTTTTCTTTTTAACGAAAGTTATGATAATGTTAAAACGAATTTAGCGATATGTATTAAAATGGTCAATAAACAATTTTTATGGAAATTTTATGAATATATACAGTGAAACTTAAATATAAAAATGTGAAATATACAAAAATTATGCAAATTTAGTTTCCTATTTTAACAAATACTTGTCACATATAGTTAAATTTTGTAGAAAACATTTTTAATATCTTAAAAACATTTTCGTTTTGAACTACAATGCCAGATACTGACACAATTCATCATCTATAAATAAAGATCAAAAGATATTCATGCAATGATAATCTTCTAATTTGCTGTTGCTCTAAAAATTTTGTAGACATTCAAAACATTCATGTATGAAATATCCGTTAAGTTTTGATATATTTATTAGTAAAATTTCTCTGTAACATTTCTTTAAATATTATTTAATAACAATTTTAATACATATCATTAAATTTGTTTATCATAAAAATTGTTTCATTGTTTGTAATAATTTTTGTTATAGAAAACAATTTCGCTTAAAAAGATAAAAATGACCTTGAAATTTTGAAAAATATAAGTGATAGAAAAAATTGAATAGCATTTTATATGACTCCTTTTGAACCATATAGGATTCATCTAAAATAATTTTCATTAAAATTCTTACTTATTGAAGTCCTAATGTGGTACTACTTTATTTTAAAGCATTAAGTACTTTTAAAAAAATAATGGTGCAAGAAAGTAAATTATATTAAAATAGATTTTAATAGATATTTTATAATATTAATCATTTTCACTCAGCGGACTTATATGCACTTAATTTTCCATTATACTGCACATTGGTTATTAGCAAGTTGCAAGTTGCATATATGCTTAACTACTATATAGTTTCCATAATTCACATTTATCTAAAAGCTGCATAAATAAGACATCACATTTTAAGTTATTGCATAAATGACTTTGAGCCTTGTTACATTAAGCCCATTATTTGAAGTAAATAAAGGCTAATGTATTTAATGTCCAATGTAATCATGACTATTTTTCTTAGATATAAAAGGTATTCGTTTAATTATACTTTAAACCTGTTGCATATTCCAGGCATCCTGTAAAATAATATCAATGCCACTTTTTATTTTTGTCAGTTCATAAAACACACAAGTATGTACCTCTAAATGGCAAAGAAAATGTCTACACTCTGCTTTGAACTTTTTCTACACAGCAAAAATATAAAACCATTAAATGGACTATTTCATATTTATTTAGTACTTTAATTAAGCAGCATAACCATTTCTGATTAATTCAATCAGCCCTTTGAATTTACCTACACATGTGTACGCATGTATAGCGTTATGAAGTATCTCAAGAAAAAAAAGAATATGATCATCAACAAAGGTGCAACGCAATAGGGTTCTAATGTAAAAAGTGTATTATCTATAAATATTTCTGTATTTTTCAGTTATAGATAGAGTAAACGTGATGCGGAAAAGCACTATACGTGATAAATCTTATGCATAATGTTAATGTTATGTACAAATATATAATTACATAATTCGAAAATAGATTGCCTTTGAATTCTTGTTATAAAAGCTGTTCACAGAATGAAATATGTGAACTCTGATATGCTTTAAAGAAATCCAAATACAGAAGTGAATAAGAGAAAGATAGATATTTATAGGCCATTTTTATATATCAAGCATATCCTACTTCAGTGAGACTACACGCTGCCTCTATGATGGTGCAAAACAAGATAAACGACATTTTAATATCCTTGCAAAAGTGGAAAGAAGAAATATATAAATATGTGTATGTATGTATACATATACATACATATACACACACATACACGCGCGCGCACGTGTATGTAAGAAGGTAGCAAACATAGGACGCTTAGAATATCTATAGAACTAAAGACTAAGAAAAAAATTAATTTAGAAGTAATAAACATACCATAAAATTATGTTTACAAAACATATTTAAAATGCATACCGGAGTAGTCTGGTTATGTAATCTGGCCAATTGTCTGGGAACATCACGAGAAAGAAGCCAACTGCTATAAAAATCATTCCTGCCAACTTCATGCCCATAAAGTGGGCTCCGTATAAAAGAACATCCAATGCTGTAACATCGCGATATTACATAATTATCGAATGATAATAATTACAAATTAATTTAATAATGTCTCATTTTTACCGTACCAGCGGATACAGGTACAGCGGTGATCAATCCTAGCGTAATGAATAGGTCGTAGGTCAGAGCAATACTGAAGTTACCAAGCATGTTTGCAACTACCAAATAACAATAAAACGTAACTTTAATGTTTGTTTCTGACTGTTTCTCGTATCCAGAATACTTCGAAGTTATGAAATATACAAATTCTTCGTAAGAAGAGTTCTATAATAAATGATCATAAAACGAATCTGCTTGTTATCACTTAATTGGGACGACATATACGCTCAGGTCAAAAACCAATTATTATATGAAAAATTAAACTTAATGATAATTTTCGAATAACGTAAAAATTAACAACGTTTCATTTATTAATAATTATTAAATGAAAAGTTGTCTTTTCTTTAATATCATCTGAAGACAACTCAAGTTCCAAAACACCAAAAGAATTTTAATTCGTTATGACACGAAGAATTCGTATATTTTGCCTTGTATATTCTTATATGATTTGAAGACGAATTCTGGATAAACGGTTGACACGGATAGATAAAAATACTAACCTAAATGCAAAATGCTTGCCGAAAGTAGTGCTGTCCATGGTAATTGACCCCAGTGTATACTTTCTGCACCCGAGAAGTAAAGAGCCAAACAAACTGGCCATAACAATGCCGCATTACACAACCCGATAAGAGAAAAGAATAATGACATTTGACCAAATGTTGTTTCTCCTATCACTTTCTTAAACAGCACCTAGATTAATATTATATTATCCTCTTTTACACAGTCCATTGAGTAATTTTGAATATCTGTTTAACACTAAACCTACCACAGCCTAAATAACTTCTTATTTTTAATTAAAAATTCTATCATTTACTTCACAATTTTTCTTATAATATACAGTGTGATTCAATCAAATATCTAAGTTATTTCCATTATTGTTAAAGACAGAAAAAGATGCTAAAGTGATATTTGAATGATTTCAAAACATGGATCTGACAGAGAAAAAAGAATTCTGCCAAGGTCATGTTAATGGATTTTTCAGGAACATAAGCATTTTTTTATACTTGGTATTAAGACAAATTCAATGACCTATAATGACATTAAAACTTTAATGTTTGATTTAAGTGAATCAACCTGTATCTATGTGTGGTGTATTGTATAGGAAAATTACAGTAAAGATGTATTTAAAACACTAAAATAGGGAAAAAGGTTCATATAAATGTAATGTGCCTTGTGTGATCTTATTTTACAATTACAGTAATGGCTACTTTAGTGTCTATAGTTGAAACAAATCCTGATAAGTAGGGAAGTAACTTTCTCGAATACAGTTGAAGGAAGGAGAAAGAATGAATGTAAGGACTAAAATAACTGAAAGAGATTTTTATTTGGTAATTTGTTCAATCAAATGTCTAATCATAGTAGGTTTAATGTTAAATACGTTTAAACAATAATAGTAAACAAGATAAAAACTAAAATGTAAATTTAATATTGTTTAAAGTAGTGATTGCCAACCACTATATAGCAACACACTAGTGTATTGCAATAATTTTTAGGTACATTGTGAGAATTTTTTAAACATGCAGCCAAAGATACATCTCTTTTCCTTTAGATCTTCAAATAAAAAGTGATAACATTAACACAATAACAATTATTTGATGCGAGTCAAAATTATGATTTGTTGATCAATGAAATAAAGATATTTTTGAAGTGCAAAGGGAAAATTTCTGCAAAAAATAATTTTCTTATGAAAAAAATTTTTTTTTTTTATTTATTTTTAAATGTAATCACTCTCTTTCAGACTGTACACACCACTTCCTGCTATAATCTGTATTTTTTGGTGTACCACAAGAATGAAGTAATTAGTTCATGTGTATATGTTATATGTGAGACAAAAAAGGTTGAAAATCACTAATTTAAGGGTACTCATTTAAAAATATTAATTTTTACCTTATAAACTGCAGAACCAGCTGCCGCAGATGTTGCCAAGACAACACCTCCAAGAGTAGGACTTCCAGTTATACCATCCATGTATGCTAAAAGTGCAATTCCAGTATTGCATAAAATAACTGCTACTATCTGCAATGAAATTATTCAGAATTGTTATATCAAAATTTTATTGATACAATTAATTTGATATTGATCAATGGTTAGAATTACAATACAATTTTTATGGAAATACGCTACTAACCCTTACTCCAACAAATTGCTCATGAAGAATAACCCATGATAACAGATACACACAAGACACGTTCGTTGCGAAAAGTGCCATAACATCGGTAGCTAACAGTATCCTGAGCGAATAAATGTACATATAATTTGTAACTACCCAAAGCCCACAGAAAAGGCTACATCTGATCAGAAAACGACCACCGGTAAACCCTTTGTCACGGAAACCTCGTAAACTCTCTGCAATTATTTCGGATGGAGTATTACATTTAATTCTTGCAGATTGACAAAGAAAATAAACTGGGAAGTAAAGAATTTCCCAATTCGTACAAAACCAGGTTGTGAAGAATGGAGCATTATATGAAACCTGAAAAGGTATAATATAAATTTTAAGATAACGTTGTACCAGAAAATATATTTTTTACTATACGGACTATTTAAAACATGGAGTTCAAAGCTAATAATACTCACAGAGAGAAGTAAAAATTGTTTAATCAACTTGAATTCTAAAATCAATTCTTTTGGCATAACATTGCCTTTCACTATTTACGAATATGTGATAGTCGATTTTACATCGTAAGGATTGACGTTAGAACTCATGTTGATTAACATTTTATAGGTTATTTTTTTTTACTTTTCAGTAATTAGTACCATAAACTCTACAGAACTTGAACTCTATTTTTTAAATACCCTGTACAATATGAATTAGTTATATTAATTATTACGCGAATGAAAAATAAATGATTCGGTGCGATTAATAAATTTTTTAAGGATGTGATTATCACAAATTTTGTCATACAATTTTTTTTATTCAAAAACTTGTGTTAAAAACCCCATTATACATATATGTATATATTTGTTAAAGCATGCAGATCATAAAGAGACAGTGTAAGAATGTGCAGCTAAATTATATAGGATACGAATAAATGTATATGTTTAAATATATTACAAAGGAATTTTTAAAAATTGCAGGGATATTTAATTTTTCAAAGAACTTTTATTGTGGAAACCATGACTGCTGAATTGTTTATACACATTTCGAAAACACCATCATAAAGTCTAAATAAAGTTTAAAAAATCTAAATATGAATTAGAGAATGAATCGTTTTCCGAATTTAAAGTTAAAAAATTAACAAGAAAATATTAACAACCCATTTTTAATTATGTAGGAATATTATTATTCAAATATTAAAATATGTTTGTTATGTAAAATTTTTAAAAGATATATACTTTTATTGTTATTTTACACATTATTTATATAATATATGAAATACAAATATTATATAAAACGAACATTTGAATTAAATATTAACCTTTTATGGTTGAAGAATTTGTGTCAACAAATTATATTAATAAAATTAAAATTAGAAAATAATTCAACGATATATACAATATTTACAATATGACATTTATTGGAGATATGAATCGTGGTGGCGCTAGTGAGTTAAATGGAAAAGTATTTAAGACTGCCTTAAAACGCTTATTCGTGAAATGGTTAATTATAGTTACACCAATTTATATTTATGAAACAATACTGTTCCAACTTTTGTCTTATACTGTATTTCAAAAAAATTGTACAATGGTCAAATAATGTGACTGACTTTTCATAAATGACCCATACAATTTACAAAGATCTACTGATACATCTAACTCTAATTTATTACGATCTGTTTAACACAAATGTTTAAAAAAGATCATATTTATCTGAATTTGATGAAAATTAAGGAAGAAACATAACAATTAAACATACTTACATCTTGATGATGTCCTGTAATAGATGAATTAGAAAATGATGAATAATTAGAAGTTTCGTGTTTGTGAAAATATAAATATTTGATACAGTGTGTCGCACCGACCCAACTTGCCGTGACACATATTGTGACGCACACTCCAAAATATATCTGAAATTATAATACACGATTACTTTATAAAATAATATATAATAATAATACAATACTTTATAAAATTCTTCAAATTATACATACAATTTTAAAATACAGATGTATAAAATTACCGAAAATAAATTTTCTTTTACTTACAATTACTTCATAGTTCTGTAATATGTTAAGAAGAAGGAAGAAAAGGAGTGAATCATACAAAATATAAAAGAAAAATTTTAAAGGATCGATATGTTCCCCAAAAGTAGCAAAAAAATTAGCAAAAAACATAAAATACCATGAAATTTTGAAGTTTAGGTAATTCACCATAAAAAAATAACTTAAAATTTTTAAATAAACTTCCTTTACTAGCTTCCTATTTTTTTTACTTATATGATAGTATTATACTTAATTTAAAGAATTATTACTTGTTATAAATACATATATGATAAGAAAAGATTATAAGAGCAAATAAAGCGAAATAAAATCTTAAATTGCAGGAAAAAAAACAGAAAAGCTGTGAGATTTTGAAAATAAAGATTTCTTATATTATAAATTTTTCTACTTTTTTCCGTTATTACTAGACAGTCAAATGAGTATCATTGAATATTAATAGACCTTTTTCGCAGATTCGGCACAACAGGATGCATAACAAGCGGATAAAGAATTAGGCCTTTGTTGATAAGTGACTGGTGGTACTGTTACATGGGACTGGACTTGAGTTTGACTCGTATTGTGTCCCTGATTATCTGCAACACCACCAGGACTAATTCCGCCTCCACTTGCCTCCAGAGGACGACAACTCGGTACAGAGTCACCACAGCCACCACTAACGCTACATCCTTGTTGCTGTTCACAGCCTACATACCCAAGTATATGTAATAATAAAGTAAAAATTCTTTAAAATTTCCAACAAAATTTATGTAATAATAACAATATTAATATCATATCACGTCGAAACATAATTTAGCTATAAACTAAACTAAACTCATAATTCATAATTCATAATGTAAGTATGAAACAGGATAAACACACAAATTCTTAAAAATTTATATTATAGTGGAATCCGGCTCAAACAAGACCAGGATTCGATTCGGATAACCAAAAATTCGGATAATGACACAAATAACATAGTTTATATATGTACACTTTATTTACATATTAAATATTTTATATACTTTACATATAGTGATACATATTAACAGTATATACATACAAAGTAAAAGACATAGAGGGTGCGTCACGAGAACCAGGACATCTAAATATTTCTGTCACGTACCATTGCACTAAAAAATTTTTGAAAACGAAGTTTCACTGCTTGAAGAGAGATGTATACAGTGATAACAAAAATGTTGGAGATTCTAATCTCTCGCCTAAATGATGCGTGGCGTACTGCTTCCATTGACAACGCTCCAAGTGGGGCTATGACGTGCCAATATATTATTTTCTTATATAGAGTATCCTAGCAACGATAATACAACCAGGAAGGAAGTGATTCTACATTCAGAAACGAATCGAAAAAAAAGAATAAAATTTTTTGATTTGAAGCTTCGTTGTTGAGGAAATCAACTTTGAATATCCACCGATTACGCTGATAAACTGAGGTCTATTCACCTTAGACAAAGTTAAGTGCACGCGTACTTGGTGAATATTCAAAGTCGATTTTCTCGGAAACGAAGCTTCGAACTAAAAAATTTTATTTTTTTCTTTTCGATTCGTTTTTACATGTAGAGTTACCCCATTCCCAGTTGTATTACCGTTGTTGGGAAAAATTAAAGTATAATTTTTCTCATTTTATGTATTATTTTCTTTCTTCTTACTTTTTTTCCTAAACGTAAATATTATATATATACACAAGTCTTCATTCTTTGCACATACACGTTGAATTCCGTTGCATTCTTCACCCTTGCTTTTTGCGTCCTTAAGTTAATAGTAACCAACAAAAAGAATTCTTTCGAGGTAATTTTTTTTTTACCCGATTTCAAGGTCATCTATAATTTTTCTTTTTTCTTTTTAATAGCCAATGTCAATGTGAATTCATCGACATAGCACACTATGACCTTTTAAAAATATAACCTATTTGTACTTTGCGAAAAAATTGTACAATCTAGATGAATAGAAGATTCGGATAAGTGGAGTTTCACTGTATATCATTTATAATATTTATTACATATTACATTGAGACAAATTATAAATATTAACCCGTTGAAGATGGGACTTCTTTTTACGCAGGAACTTGTCTGGGCGAGTGGTTTTGAAAGGAAAAAACGAAAAAAAAAAAAAAACGATAATTTCGAAAGATTATGATGTAAAAATTATAAACCTTATTTTACATCAATAGTATCAAACTCTGATAGGAACTTAACGCATCAAGAATATTTTTAAGGAGTTTGCCGTCCAGAGAAAAATTCTATCGATACAAAAATTGTAATAAACAAAAAAAATCATTTATGTATATCCGAAAGTTTAGATTTTACATTTATTTTTTCTATAAAAGATACTTAAAATGTTGTCCATTTTGGTCAACACGCATGTATTGTCTGTCAGCAAGTGCTAATGGCACATCATTTGAACACATTTAAAGAATAAAAAGTGATCTTCAAATCTCGATAAAAAACAAAAGTAGAATAAAACTGATTATTGCAGTGGATACCCTGTTTCATATCTGTACTTTTTGTTTGAAATATTTTCTTATATAACAAACAGTTTTCGAGTAATTTAGGTGGACCGACCTACATGTATATAGGGTGTCCTACGTTTTCGTGTAAACTTCACCAGTTTATTATCTAACCTCTAAAATGGCATGTAATAAAAAGTCCATGAATTCCATAGTAAGAAGTTATAATAAAAATATAAAAGCGATCGCTAACCTGGGAAAACATTTGGACACTTATGTGGACAATATCGTCATTTAATTCGTGATCAAGTCTGGCAACAGTGTCGTAACTAGAATTTTTGTCACCTTTTGCAATATACGAAAAATATTGTAAATTCCCAGTAAGTGTTGTGTCGCCAATTACCGATGACAATTATAAATATAGTTGTTAAAAACTATATAATTGTTAATCGAACACTAAAAAATATTAAGTTACCATAAATCAGAGAATATTCAAAAGTGTGTCTTATGTAAAAGTGGATTTCACAATCACTTATCAGAGAACTATTGCAAATATATATTTTGTATATCTTTTTATACACTTTCGGTCCAATTATACTAATTTTTACATTTAATATCATCTGTCTCCTTTTTGAATTATTCTCCTTTAAATATTTTTTTATGCTATTTTTGTCATATCTTATTAATTATGGCATTAAATACCTAGCAAGTATTTCAATAAGAAGCATGAACTTAGCAATCTCATCAAGACAAGCAACGCCTGAGACTTTATAAAAGTCAGAAACATTGATATCTCACGCATTAATCTGTTAAACCTACTCTGTCCTCGACGCGCCAAGTAAAGTGTAAAAAATGATATCATATTACATGTTTCTTGAAAAACGTTATTTCGTTATAAAAAAAAAGTATGGTATTTCGATTAAAAATATCAACATAACCTTGAAATTTTCTCTAAAGAGTATCAACTACGAATCAACAAATATTGTTTCTCATTTTCAATCTCACGAAACTTATGAAATATTTAATTACTTTTACTAATTTAAATATACTATAGGATTCCATACTCTAATATTGAAAATTAATTTTATCTCTTCGATATGATTTATCCCACATAAAAAATGATTATTAAATTTTTTTGATATATTAAAAAAATGATATTCTACATATCAAAATCACTTGATTAATCTACAATTTTTTGTAAAATGTAGTATATTTATATAAGTCGTCAATTTATTAAAATTTATATACTTTTATGAAGCTATTAGTTAAGCATCTTCTTTGATCATTATTATTTAATAAAAAGGACCAACATCTTGTAAGTACTTACTATAGTAAAGTAACTGACATTAACGATTTTTCTTTTTCTTTTTTGCGTAGTTAATATACAATTTGAATAACCACTAGTGATGTGATTAACCTTTAGTGTTCGCTTTCGTGATTTATCACGTCGTAGTGGGTTTCGTAAATCACACCTCGTACAATAATTTAAAATTCAAAGTTTGCTAAATAATAATAGAGCAGCAAATCTATGAGATTTACCAGTTCTTGACAAATTATTGTAATTATACTTTTTCATGTTACTGCAATCTGATTTTAATATTTTATATAGCGTTGTAAACATGCAAATATTCAAACGAAACATGACACAAAAAGGCATACATTAATGGAAATAGTACAATATATCCTGGTGGAATCTAAAATATTAATTTTTAAGTAAACCAAATTTTTTGCAATTTGTAAATACCATCTCTTGGTAACTCAAAACAAATTACAGGATAGCTTTTTGATTTTCTCGTAGAATGGAGTTCCAAAAAAGAAGAAAACTGGTAGGAGGAAAATATAAAAACATGAGAACATTAAAATTGTTTCATGTTGAATGCACAGATTACGAGAGCATTGATACTTTCTTTTAGGATGATTATAGAGATAAAAATTGAATATTATTTTAATATTTAAATGTCTTTTTATTTACAAAATTAAACAATTAAACCTAAAAATCTACTTTGGTTAGCACTGGACGCATGTTGACATACAATCAATTTTGTCCATCCGTTATACAGGATGCACCAGCAACGGTAGTATAATAAAATTTTTTTATTCGAAACTTCGTTATCGAAAAAATCGACTTTGAATATTCACCGAGTACGCATGCACTTAACTTTGGCTAAGGCAGATGGATCATTAGTATACCAGCATACTCGTTGGATGTTCAAAGTAGATTTTCTTGACAACAAAGTTTCAAATGAAAAAATTTTACCAAAATTTCCAAAAAATTTTGCTTTTACCAAAAAGATCAGGGTTATTTCAACTACATTATATAGGAGAATTCCTTTGAAATATAAGGTATGAAAACTTTTATGGGTGATTCTATATATCTATGTTTGTAACTTTTTTATCCAGTATTGTAAATGGAATCAAAACAAATTCAAGGATGTCATGAAAAATTACTTTTCTTTAATAACTTGTTTAGAAAATCATTCTGAAGTAAATATAATAAGATTTGTTATTAATGTATAAATTAAATATCAACATAATTGAACAATATTTTATAGAACTATGAGAATAAAAACTAAACACAGTTGTTATAGATTCGTTCTCTTGTTGGAAGGACGTAATTGCATTATTATTGAATATCTAATAAGTGCTGTAACTGCATATGGCCTTCTAAAACACAAAGTTTTACTCTTTTCATTAAACATTGATGTGTAGAAGCAAATAAACTACGCGAGTCAACTTTATATGCACATAGTATCCAATCTTAACGTTCTTCGATTAACAAGTTTCATAAACAATTAATTCTAAATATTTTTAAAAATAAAAGTTTAGCAAATCTAAGATTAAATAAATCTGACAACTCCTTTATTTGTTACATATAATATACTGCAAATTTAAAATACATTTAGTAACTATTATTACGTACTACGAATAAGAGGTTAAATATGCACCAACGTTTACAGTTTACATTTAGTTATGAAGTGTTGTTGAATTATGGTTGTGTTTAGTATGTACCTTAATAAGGAACTTCATTGTATTTCATAATAGCATTTTTGGATTCCATTAAATTTATTTTTATTTTACCCAAAATAGTGATTAGAAAAAATTAAATAGTGTCGTTTAGAAAAATAATCCTTACTTTTTATTGAAAAAGTTTTTAGATAATTTTAAATTTGTTATTAATTAAGTACAGACTAATTTATTTTTAACACCATTTTATTAAATTATAATAAATATTTGAATGATCGTGGCGATCATTACGATGAACACCTTGTGTATTGTATACTTATATATTGAAATAACATTATCTATGTAGATATAACTTAAAATTATAATTGGAATTATATTAAGAATCACTTCTTATAAAGAATAACTAGTTAATAAAATGTAATTCTTTGTAAGAATATATTCTGAGTTACATCTATCCGGTTATACGATACGGCCCTGAACATGGTTACATCAAGCGGGATTGTTGCTTACTTTTAATTTGACTTCACTACATCGTTTCTGTTGACTGTTTCTTATAATATTTGTGTAATATATCACTATTTTATTCTTGAACCTAGATAGAACCTAAAACTAAATCTAAAAACTTAAAAAACTTATAAATTTATTTCATTTATTTTAAATTATAAATCCGGATCCTTATAAATTAAAATAGTAATTAATAATAATTTCAAAATAGGAGTAACCTTTAAAAGAAAAGCAATATACAATAAATGTTATCCATTTTAATAAATATTAATTATGTTAAATAATTTGAAAATTTCAATAACTTTTTCAATTTTGAACAATACATTTTCATCTTTCTTCCTTTCTTTTAGTAGCATTAAAATATAAATAAGAAAGTGATGGTACTTTTGAATAATTCGTACTAAAATCTATGGACGTGTAGTATAAAATAAATAAGAATTATTTAATTTATAATTTATACAATTAGCTTCATATTAATTTACTCCTTTATATGCTATACTTACTCAAAATTTTTAATTTAATTTAAGTAAGTTTTAAAGAAATCAATATAGATATTGAATAATTTAAATGAAGTATTAAATAACTATTACCAAATCTAATTTTAGGTAAGAAAATAACATATTTTATTATAATAACTTATGTACAAAACTTTAGTATTTTCTGAATATTTCTTTAATTTTTTTGAAACTTCAATAATTGATTATGATGTCATATAAATTACAAAATTAGTTTCTAATGTAATATAAACTTTGTAAACTAGTATATATTATATTCTTATTTTATGAATGCACATATGTTATGTTAATTAGATAGTTAATATGGACTTACCAGAATTATCATGAGTAACTTGACTAGCAGTGTTTTGAGGACCATGATTTTGCTGATTATCACCAAGAATAATACTTGGGGTATGAGCCTGCTGGGGATGAAATATTGTAGAAATATCCCCGACTCCTCTGCTACCCATGTTTAAATTTGTTCTTTGAAACATGTAACATTTGTTGTCATCATGCTTATATAAAAGTGTAATATTATTCTATATTAATTTATATGAAATACTTTTTAAACACATAAAATACTAGTAATATATCTTGTTATAAAAGAAATACTAGATACCATAGTAAACATATTGGTACAAATTCTTTATAGTATGTTATTTTAAGTAACTACTTTAAAATTTAATAATATTTTGTATTATTACATCTAAAAGATGACCAAAGCTATATACTTTATATGTACCAAGGTGTAACATATTCAACATATTCCTTTTTAGAAAATAATGTGGTTTACAATATATTTTCCACATAATTTATGCTGTGTAATAAAATTATGTAATTTAGTTTTGTAGTGTCTGTATTTGCAAAAATAAAAATAATTTATAAAATTTTCTAATATTGAACAATTTTACAACAAAAAGTAGTCATCTTATACTATTTGTAAAATTCTAAACTTTGTTATTAAAAATCACATGTAAGTAAACTTAAATATAATA
>NW_016908500.1:456010-458838 GCF_001483705.2 Eufriesea mexicana | reverse complement strand
TATATAATATTTAAATCTGTAAACTTTTAATTTTTAATTACTAGTCAATTCTAAATAATTATACATTTAATATAAGATTCAGTTGCATTTTCTATATGTGACAGTAATTATGAAAATGATCCAAGTTAGTAATTCAAAAAAATTAAATTCATGACATACTATGTATTATATTGATTTATATTGTAATAATAGTTTTGTAAAATAGTTCTAAATTGAACTGTTAAATAAAGTTAGTGGTTTTAGAATTATACAGTTTTCCACCCACATTATTTGTGACAATGATATAATATGTAGATCACTTATTATCTGGCAAATTTCTATTTGTTATTAAGTAATAATTAAAGTAAATAAATTTGATGTAACAATGTTTATAAAATAATATTAATTATGTGCATTTAAATTTATTAAATACAAGATGAGCTACAAGACATCACTAGACATCACTAGATGTTAAATTCTATATTTTGATTAATTGAAAATATTAAATTACTTTAATCACATACATTCATTGGACGAATGGTAAAAGGAAAACAAGAATATAATAAATTTATTACTATATTTTCTGTTAACTTATAAATATCTTAAATTATTAAAATGATTAAAAATTAAAACTTTTATTAACAAATATCAATGAAGGTGAATAATATCAGTTTTTAATTTGTAAATAAAATTTCTTCTTTTTTGTTGCTACAAATAATTTAAAAATATATAATTTATTTTGAAAATCATTTAACTCATCTAAGGTTTGACAAAATACAATTTCCTATAAATTACTCATAAAAATCACAAAAAGATTTACATTATAAAAATAAATATTTTGTGACATATTTTATTTTATATTGAAAAAAGTATTTTTTAACATACATATGTAAATGCAAAGGTATATATATTTTAAAACAAAGAACATATATCAGACCATTTTCAATAATTACTGGCATGTATAACAAATATTCAATATCTATAGAGAACTAGAAATATAATAAAATAAATTGTATTAACATAAATATAGTAATATAATAGACACTATAGCTTTTTTTTATTACAGATAATGTAAGATATCTTAAAACAGAAAACTATGAAAATATTATTTGGATGTAATGTTTATTAATTTAATCTCAGTTGCCAATTAATGTTTTTTTAAATTTCTGCAATTAAATTTTATAGAAAAATATAATTTATGTTAATCTTCTTTTCAACATTCATAGCTTAAGTTTGTACAAAAATAAATATTCATTAAAATTTTAATGTTTCTAATTTTATAATAACATAAAACTTACTGAAATGTATCAAAATTATTTAATATATATAATTAGCAAGCAACAAATAAAAAAAATAGCTTAAATTTTATAATAATATATACAGTATTTATTAAGTAATACATATTTGTTAAAATTAATTATTGTTAGTGTCCAAAAATTATTATCAATGAATAAAAATTAAGTTAAATACATAATTTCACATGATATACTATATTGAAACTTTATTTAAATTTATTTGTTACTAATAAATATTACGTTTACAAAATATTTATTTTATAAATCAATGCTTTTTGTAATAAAATAACTTCTTCATTTCGAAGTAAAAACATTAAATTATTTATATTATATTCAGAAATAATGAAATTTTATATAATATGTATATTTATATGTAATATTATTTAGATACAACAATTACATAATCTTTTCGAATTTCACTAGGTTTGATAAAACATAAAGAAAATACGTTGAATATTGTATATTTTCTTTTTTTCGATTATTGTGATAAAATATATAATATAATTCAATAAGTTTTACATTCTGGTTTGAATACTGTCATCTTATGAAAATTACAAAAATTTATTAGAATAAAAATGTCCATATAATAAATGATGTATAAAAACGGATATTGACGTTTCATAAACGAGTTTCTTTAGATGACAGAACTTGACATACCTTTTTTATATTTCTCATTGGTGATTATAACATGCCTCAAATTTGATATATCCATCATTCACAATCCATTTAACTATTTATTATATATCACATGCACTGTCATTTTAGTTTTATTATAATTATATCACAAAATCGTTTCACTCTTTGTTGCTCCATCAGTTTTTTAGATTAAAATGTTTTATGGCTGCCCTATTAACGGAATCTAATAATGCAGTAGCTAGCACAGTATTTGTATTTCACTGTTACTCAGCATAACTTGTTACTTTTTAAATTAGACAAACTATATGATTGTTATTATTCATTAAAAAATTGTTTGAATTACTTGATTATTTGATTGTGGTGAAAAACACAACATTGATATGAGGTCCAAATCAATGTTACTTTTAATATAAATTCAACACAGCCTACTCTAATGATCTTCAAGTAGTTTTAAGTGTGCTATGTCACGCCATTGATTACTAGTAAACTTCGTACTACCACCCGTTTGGAACACCCTAGTTGCGACTGCGCTCCGTTCACCTCCTACCTACTTCATTGGGGTTTAAGAGACCATTCAGTATATTGAATTATATTTATAACATTCCATGACATATATTAAATTTAAGTTAACTTAAACGACTAATTTCTATTACATTAATTCGATAATATTTCGTCATTAAATGATTAAATTTAAAAATTAAAAATTAAAAACATACAATCCATAATGCATTGTTCTTTGAAGTCGATTTTAATAAAAATATATTAATTTAAAAATTATGATATTGAAAACAATGAGTATCTTATATATCATTCAGATAACATAATAAAAATAAAAAATCATATTTAAAAAATAGAACATCAAATAATAAATAATATAGACGTAAAAGCAATACAGGTATATAAATATTATTAAATATT
>NW_016908500.1:392805-455826 GCF_001483705.2 Eufriesea mexicana | reverse complement strand
ATTTCGCATGCGTTTGTATAATATATAATGTAATTTTGAAATAATAATCATAGATATAAAAAGATGAGCTTTTCATATATATATATATATAATTTTTATTTTATATGTATATATTATATACATATATTTATACTATTTTAACATATGTGCTATATTATGATGACTGATGTTTTTATTGTATTTTTATTTAAAATTTTATTTCAGAAAATAATAGCATTTAATATACAACGTATACATATATTTTAACATTAATCGCTATAGAATATTTTTATTTGAAATTTTATTTCTGGCAAATATTTTTGATATAACATTTAATAAAATATATATTTTTGTATCAATGTTATTTTTTCATTTAGAATATTATAAATTCTCATTCCTTATTTATTTATCGATATAGTAAGTATCTACAGTGACAAAACATGTACAAATATGATACACAGTACATGCAGAGTGACTTAAAATATATGGTACATATATATATATAAGTATAGTAGGGTGTAGGGCCCTAAAATTAAAAAAAATCTCGTTTTACACTTATATTTATTTTTGTTTTTCTGTAATTCTTATTACAGATTGTATTCGTTCTTCAACACAAAATTATGGTCAGATTTTATGTACAATAGTGCACCATCTTATGTTAGTCGATTGGTAAAACAATGTTTAAATCAAATATTCGTCGAGAAACGAGTTGATCGTGGAGAGCTAATCAACTATTCAGCTTATTCGCTAGACTTACATAACTCATTTAACCTAACCTACAAGTCTGACTCGTAATACGTGATTTGGACCAAAACACATTTCTGCGTGTCAGACTCGCAGTACATGATTTGAATGAAAATACACTATTGCAAGTCTAACATATAGCACATAATCTAACTTAAGAACTTGCGGAACCTTCCCCAACTTTTCTAACGTGGTGGTAGAAGAAAAAGAACTAGGAGTGGGGGAAAAACCTCTTATACTCCGCATCCTGCATCTATTAACGCGGTTAATGCAACATTCCTCACTCTTCATTTTTCATCTATTTTTTGTAAATTTCTGCACGCGTGGCAACCCTGCTCAAGTCTATGTTTTAAATCAAATCTGGGGATCATCTCCATCGTGGCTGCAATACTTCCACCACTAGTCTTCCAGTTCCCCTAACATTAAGTTATTGGTTTTCTTATTTTTAGTTAACGCATTAGGCATAAATATGTAAGAAACTGTGTGATATAGTACTATTTATATCTTTTCTTTGACCTAATGTATATAGATAAGTGTTACATTATTACACATACGTAGAATCAAGTGGATATAGTGGGGGATTTTCCAGTAAACCAATTCCCTAGGCAAGTTTTAAACTATAGTTTGTATTTATGTGCATCAAGTGGAAACATGTATCGTGTGAAAACTTACATGTAGCGTAAAATAAATGTCACAGTTCCACAGAATTTTCAAAATAAGTGGAGACTGAATGAGTTAAATTCACCGTATTTGTATTTGTAGGAGCATCTATAATTTTTTGTTTATAATACATTAGTAGATAATATTGAGATACTTCAACAGTGTATTAAAATGAATAATCTAAACAGTACTTACCAATTTTTAATTTATAAGGAGATGTATAAGATCTCTAAAGTTCGAACTGATAATTTCAATTATCATTTGATAACGGCATGTACGTCTGTTAATTAGGATAACAGAATTAATAACGATTACACTTTAAACAATATGTTTTAGCACTGATTTATAAAAATGTATTGATAATGATAACAACTTTTATTACAACTTTTACTGTCATCATACACATTGTTTTTTATAAGACAATTTTGAATAGAACTATAGCTTTATGGCCGTGAAAACATTACTATATTTGAGAAAAAAAAAACTAGCAGAAATAATAAAAGTTCCAGTTTCATAGCTTTGGTCTTTCTGATTTTCCGAATACGATAACAAACAGCATGTTACATAACCTGTTGTTGCCAGCTTGAGGGAAGTATTTTCATATAGAATTGATGACTCAGGTCAGGAAAATTCTAAATGACTAATTTAGCTTAAATTTATTTAAATTTATTAGCTTAGCTTGAATTCATTAAAAGACTTTTTACAACTGGTACAAAAGAAAACAAATGTAGGTTAACTGCTCCAAACACGTCTTAAATTATATGTATTCAATTTTTTGAAAGATTAGACTAGCTCGAAGAATCTCAGAGAAAATAGATCAATCGGATAACACGATATACAAATTTCAGCAAGTATAATTCTATATATATTTATAAATAAATGTTTATTCGCAGAAAAGGATTGTTCATTTAATATCCAAGCATTCAAATACATATAGTTCATTTATTATTAATTATATTATTTTTCATTGCTTTCTCGACTAAATTCCGATCTAAATCTTTAAACCGATTCCAAACACGAACTCACATGTATAATTCACATTTATTTATGTATATCACATTTGCGCGTTAACTCACTATCTGATGTGATAGTGACTATTAAAAAACAAATTGTAAACTATTTTTCATCTAAAAGCAATATTATGTCAATATTGTATTTATACACTGTATATAGAATATCATTAAATTATTGGGTAACATATTCAAACTTTGGACAAACTTTGTGTAATACCAATCGTAATAACATTACTAAATTTTTATTAATTACTGTATTTCTAAAACAAAATACTATAAACTTCATACCATTTTCTTATTAAAATTTGAAATATAATTTTTCATTTTAGAAAATAAAATATCTCATAAGTAACTTATTCAATTAAAATTTTTTATTTTTTAAGTCTAGATACCTATATTATATAGAGAACCTAAATTTCTAAAAAAATGAATACTTCCTTCAATATAATATAATCAATTAAAGTAAAATCAAAATACATTTTTGATCTTGGAAAATTTCTATTTCGTTATTTTTTAACTATTTCAACTCGATTTATCTTCCTACATATTTAATAAATCTTGTTATTTATCTTTTTTCTTTTATTAATTTTATATTGACAATGGTTCTATGATCCAAACTATAATTTAAAATTCTATGAATCACCGGAATGAAGATTAGATTGTTTTTTAATAAACAAAACAATTTAAGAATAAACATATTAATAAAAATAGTACAGAAATCTATTATATCGACGTTTCTGTTCATTCTCTTTTATAAAAAACATTAATATTTTGTACTTTATATTGTTTATTTTGATATTTTACGATTATATGTATACATATATAAATTATAAATGTATAACTCTATTTTTTATATAACATTTTAAACTTTTTAGTTAAACACGCAATTACGAATAATGTATAAAATTCATAATTTATTATATTTACTTTTTTAATGTAGTGATGAAGTATATTTTTAAAACTTAATTATTAAACAATTTAAATTAAGTAGTGTTAAGAAGAAATTCATACAAGAATACAAATACTTTTTTTTATTTATTAAATGAATCAATTATGTAATAAAATTTATTTTTTTTATTTATTAAGTTAGATAACAATATAATAAATAATATAAAATGTTGCAACGTCATTACTAATTAACACAAGTGTATTAATTTTCAATTTATTGTTTTTGTTAAAATATTGTTATTAATCATTTCGAAATAGATATTCTTTGCATTAATGTACACATTTCTTATGGATATAACTATTCATATACATGTATCAACCAAGAGAAAAATGATAATAACTTATATATTAATGCATAAAAATAACTGGTATGAAATAAGAAGAAAATGCATGGTATTCTGAAGCAAGTAAAACCTGTTCTAATTATATAATTAGTGATATACAATGTATTTACATTAATGTTAAGGTATTTTTTTTTAATAAGAAATGTTTATTTTTGTTTAAAAATTTCCATTTATCATTTGAAATATTCATTGAATTTTATGTTATAATTCAAAAATAGTATGTCTCTTCAAGTTTCATTTCTTATATAAAAAAATATAAAACCAATTTTTCACATATTTCCTGTTGTAATTAACTGATGCGAAAATTATAGTTTTTCTGCATTTGTTGAATTTCTACAAAATAAGTAGAAATTATATTAAAAAATTGAAAATTTATACATATTATAAAAAGTTCTGACTTTTTGGAACTTCTGTTGTGCATAATATATTTTCATCTTTTCCTTTGATAAAATATTATAACCATTAATGTGTTTCATAACATATGTATTTTATTGCTTCTTAAGTTTTAGGATAAGAAATAAAATTAGACAATTAAGTCAAAAATATTTTATTTTAAATTTTTCTGAAATAAGAGTCTTGATTTATTTCAAATAATATATGAATTAAATATCACTGAACTTGCTTCATATTAATACTTGAGGTTTGTATTTTGTTATGTCTAAACAATCTAAAACCTATATGTTATTTTGTAAAAAAATGTAAGTACAAGTACATAATTATACAAATAGTACAGTCATACACGATAATAAGAATAATTTACGTAGCAAATTACAGATGGACAAAAAAATTAGATTTATAGTGATACATTTATGTATATAATAATATAATTCTATGAACATATATTGAAGTAATAGGATGCTAAAGGTTAAAATAAAAACATGCATATGTAAATTTTATATTTGCTGTGTGATTTTATAAATTACTTGGACAAATTCTGTAATTATGAAGTTCCATCTGTATTTACTACAGTGACAAAAATTAGACAAATAAACCAAACATCATAACAGCAGTAATTAAATTTACGGATTTATTACAGTCTTATTATAGAATAACACTTACAAGTGAAATTTGTAAAAGAATTAAAATACTTATCATTACACGCGTTTTACTGTTGTATTTATCTTATATTAAAAATATCTAAATTATATATATAAAGTGAGAATAAAATATTAGGATATATGACCAGAATAAAATATTCACATATTGATATAATGTGCATTACTATATTTTATAATGTACCTTTAAATAAATTTGAAATATTGTTTGTGTTATTCTACAATAAGTAATTTGCTTATTATTAATAAGACTGTAAAAGTCTTGCTGTGTATCACATTTTGTACGATAGATAGATTCAACAATTGCAAGTCTCTTGAGTTATTTTATATTTATAACAATAATATGTTTACTGCTCAACTCTTGGAGTTGATATTTAAAACATATGCATAAAGGCATATAAGTGGAAGAGTACAGGAAATATAGTTTAACTGTCATAAAGCATTATATTGCTTTCTTAATGTACATTTCAAGTTGTATCATTATGATATGACCAATGAAATATAAATCATAACACGCATGTAATGATTTAAAATATTACTTTTCCTACATATGTCAAAAATGTATATTTTGAATTTATTCTAAGGTATCGCAATACTTTTGATATCAAAATTTCTATCAAAAAAGTTCATATAAATGTAGTTATAATTTGTTTTATTCAATTAAAAATAACACTTACATCTTCATAGATACTATGAAGTATGCTATTTCATATAATCGAAAAATCTAATAATCTAAATTATTTGTAAATATATTGGCTACTAGCTCAATCTACTGGTAACATATGGTGATAATTTACTTTCAATATGTATTTTACATGCTGTTCCTAAACACAAAGTAAAAACATATAAGTCTAATAATAAAAACTAATTATTTGACAAAATCTTACTTAATATCATGTAAAATACAGGAAGATAACCGCATATGATCTTGTTTTTTAATTATATAGTAGAGAATCTAGTAAAAAAAGTAGAATAAAATGTTATTGCAATTTACTGGATATTTCAATTCTGAAAAACTATATTATTTAAATAATTGAATCATAATACTATTATAATTATACATGTAAACTCTAAATATGTGCAGAAATACAACCTTTTATACTTGTTAAAATATAATAATCATTTGCATCCATAATTCAAATATTAAATAACAAGTAGAAAAAAGTCATTTTAGGGTTATACCACATCCATTAATTATCTTAAAAAATTCGTGTCATTTTCGAACTATATAGTGTAAAAAATATATTCTAATAAAAATCACTCTTCTGTTGCTATAAGTCACTTTATATGGTATATTCCATGCCTTAATAATATTAACTCAATTTACATGATATACAACTTATTTCTCACTTTGCACACACTTATTGACAATATTCTTATTTACAATTGATTGATTCCTTTATACAGAAATTTTTAAAATACTAATATACTTAGGTTTACAAAAGGTGACTTTGGGATTATTAATGATGCTTATTTATTAAATGAGTGACTGATGTAAATTATTTACAAATACTTTAACACAACAAATGATTTATAATCACATGTAATCAACTATCTACTATAACGCTTAACAATAAATAATTAGATACAATCATACATAAAGTATTTAGAAATATTGATATTGTCTCCTAAAAAAATGTTATCTTTTCATTTTTATGTTAGGTCACACGCCAAATAAAACAGATATTTCTTCTACATGAGTGCAATTTTTTATACAATTAAACTTTTAATAGATCTTATCTTCATATGCTGATAATAAAATAGGAGGTAAGATGAACAGCTATGCACTCTTCATATAAATATGCAATCGGGAGAACACACGTATATTCTATTCCTAAACAAAAAAAAAAAGTAGATACGTTTATCATCTTTCAACAGAAATTACATTTAACTAAATTTATAAATTTTTTGACTGTATCATATTTAAATTTTACTAAAAAGAAAGAAGTTAACTTTATTCTTTATCTAATCCTTTTTAATAACTTCAAATGTATTTATCACTACATTTCTTAGAATTTATTTTCCTTAGTAATTATTTTCGATTCCTGTTATAAGTTCCTGTTATATATTCTATAACTAGTTTTAAAAACGACAGTGCTACATAATGTGTGCGTATATACCCGCGCTTCCACTGTGTATAGCGCTATAATAATGTTTATTTGTTTATAGAAAGGAAATAAATAGCTTAAAATAACATCTTAAAACGAAATAAAAAATTTATAATATAATGAAATATTGTCAGCACATCAAACATCATACAATTCGCAATGTCAGTGTAATCATAGTCTGCTTTCATAATAAAAATGAAATTTAAAAAACATCATTATATATATTTTTATTTTTATATGTACATATACGAATATATGAAATATGTATATAATTAATCATAAAATTCAATTAAAAAAATTAAATATTGCCTGCAAAGTATTCATATTATTTTATAAAAACATATTATGCAATATTTATTTTAAAATTTCTATTTAAAAAGTACTATATTTAAAATGATAATAAACTGTGAACCAGGATATTATATAAACATAAAATCATAGAAAGAAGACTGATTTCAACTGTACATTCGGTTTAAAATTTGTTTTTTGAAAGTATATTTAATACAGTAGACTTAGAAATATTCATTTTTTAAATTAATAATACAAATAATTGATGAAATATGAATATTCATATATATTTGAAAACTTAAAAAAAAGTATTAAATTTATAAAAATACATTTTTTAGTTTTAACATATTTAGAATAACTTTATTTTTTAAATTACTGGATTTTCAATTAAAAATGGCTATAAAATTAATTATTTAGCTATATGAATAATAAAGGAATTCTTTACAAATACATTCAAAAATTTTAAACTCATAAAAGTATTAAGAAAAAATATTGTTCTTTCAATTTACTGCAGTGTATTTAAATTATTTCAGTACTATGAGAATACAAATTACTAAATAGCACTATTATAAAAGAATATAAACTATAAATAAACATGTTGAATATTTTTTTGAACATATCTTATTATATTATAAAATATTAAATGCTACATTTGATGAAGAATTAATATTTATTTTGTACTATCAAATTTTTAATGTGAAGTACGTTTAATATTTCCATGCATACAAGAATTACTCAAATAATGTAAAATAATGTTTTAAAATTATACAATTCATTATTATTTACCATCCTCTGTGTCATATAATATAAATATAATGTTATTAAAAAATTAATTAATTATTTAAATGTCAAATATTAACTTACATATTCATATTTTCAAAGACGATAAAAAGATAAATAGAAATTTTTAAGAAGTTGATTATGATTTATATTATATAGAAATAGTAAATTATGTTATTTTCTTGCTACACTTTTTGCCTGTGCTATGATAAAGAAGTTTCTGCTTAAATTTGTTATACTGTAAATGTAAACTACATATATTGATTTAATTCAAGATTTTTTATGTTTCTATTCATTAAAGAAAAGAATTAACAATAGTTTATAATATTTAAGATATTTGATACAATTAATTTGTCAGAAACCAAAAATACAAGCACATTGCAAACTTAAGCAGTTGAAATGTTACAATATCAAAGTTATGTGTATTATGTTTTTAAAAGAATTTGAATATGCGAATTATGTACACATTGTAAAGTATAGCTTTTATACTATAAAATATGTTCTATATTTGTAACAGTCAAATTGACTTTATGGTTTACCTTGCGACCCTGTCTTTTAGATGCCTTTCGTGAAACTTTTGACTCCCTGGTATCTTGCACTTGTTTATTAAGACCTAGTCTAAAACGCACAGGCACCTTTGAATCGAGAGCACTTTCATCTGTAAACACAATTTATATATATTTATACAATAAATTTATAAAATGAAAACATTTGTTATATTTTTATATAATTTCTTGCCATGTAAGATACTGTTTGTTAAAAAATTATATATTCAACTATTACTATATGTAAATTAGTCTTTTCCATTATGAAAAATTATATTTAAACATTGTATATCAATAATATAAATATTATATGATACTGCTTACTCAGAGAACTTCTAATTCTGAAGATCCTAATTTCTATGAAACTTTATTTGAATATAAGGTATGATGAAATATGCAGAACATAATTATTTCTTGAAGAAATAATTTTAAAATGATTAATCAGTCATTAATGTTTTCCTTCCCTAAGTATGATCAAAAATATTTTTTTAATCCGTATTTTAAACATATGTTTTTATGATATTTTTATTCTATATCATAACTACATTGATAAGCTTTTATGTATATAGGTAGTAATCCATATAATAAAAAATAATCAAATATCTTAAAAACTATAATCAATTTTAATTGTTCTGATCTCGAAATTCATAATTTTCAAAGTTTTAAAATGTGTGTTACAACTTGGTTCTATTAAGAAAAATGACTAAATTTCGTAACTTAAGTTAAAAGCAAGTCATTTTTATTAAAAATATGTTCTTTAAATCACTGGTTCAAAATTAAAAATTCACAACTTTTGAAATACAAAATTTTTCTAAAAAAATAAGAAAAAGTAGATTTTATTCTTAACTATAATATTAAATTACAATAATTTTTAATGGTTTATACGATGCTTTTCAATAAAGAATAAAACTAACATAATTGCTACATGATTTTTGTTCGAAGTTAAAAAACAATTTTTTCTCATTACTTTTAAATAATATAGTTAATAATTATTATTCTATGAACAATATTATATTGTATTATATGTAATAAACGAAAAATTGGTAAAATAAATGGATTTATCAAAGAGAATTCGTTGAATTATTTTAATCGTCTAAATCTCTATACCTTAAAATTTTTTGTTATAAAGAAACGCAAAAGAAGCAATAATATTTAAATAGTCAATTACAAAAAATTACATGAAGATAACAATAAGAGATGCATGAATCAAAATAAGTTTCGAAATATCGTCTACTGTTAAAAATGATTTTATTTTTTTAATGAATATTTACATGCCGATAATAAATAATATAAATATTTAATAAATTAAATTTTATAACTCTATTTTCTGTCTCACTTTTTTTCCAATTCTTTTGATTGAATTAGACAATATTATTTTAGAATTGAAATACTTATAGGGTTTAAAGATAATAGTTAAGAGAAACATTTATATACGTTTAAAGTAGGATAAGTAAGATATCAATATATACAAGATGAGTCAGTAGATTCACTATTAGACATATCTTACTGACAGTTAAAAGTTGACTTGTACTACTCATTGAAACAAGGAATTCTATGCAAATAAATATTCAGTTATATCTATTCAGAAATATCCATTTAAAAATAAAGGTTTAGTACCACATATTCAATTTATATCTTTAGTTCAACATTTTTTCATCTATTCGTTAGATAGAGGTCAGTATTTATTCTGCATAATATTATTGCTACACGAAAATAGTACGAAAATAATTAAATGTTGAAAACAAAAGGAAGTATTAAACTGTTTAAAGTACAAATCAAATTTTTTAAATATTTTAGTCATAAGTCAGTTATTGCCTGAAGATAGTGTATAGTATATTTCTGTATAAGACTATATAATCATTCTTGTCAATTCCATACTGTATATTCAGTGAATAAATCCATTACACTATCGTTATACTGCACCTATGGATATATATGCTTGTATAGTTACTATTGCATAGTATGTATGTATGTCTGTCCTAAAGGGAAATATAAATTAATTCTACATACAAAGATAGTATAAATCAATCATATTAGGTTTGCTCTTTTTACACCCAGAGCAGTATTTATACTTTTGTAGGCCCCACATGCATCATTACGAAGTTTCAAAAGAATAAATCTATTTTAGTTGAACAAATTTATAAATATACAGTGTAATACATTAAACTTGCATACCCTGTATAATTTCTAAAATATATATATGAAAATTTTTTTATATGAGGGTTGCTTGGTTTAGAGTGACATTTTATGTAATCCATATATTTTTTTTATCACTGCAATTTTGTATAGCTCTCAACTTAATAAATAATAAATAATTTTACTTTTTTTCTTTAACAATTTATTTTACATAATATCAATTCTACACAAGAATGTTTTATGCAACAAAAAGCAATACAATGATATAATTATTTTTTATGAATAAATTAGTTCTTTATGGTATATCAGAATGAGTTTATATTTTCTGATCTTTTTCAATGGAATTTCTATTTTTAATGTTAAAATGCAATAAAAGATAGTATTTTTTTAAGAGTCTTCTATTTAAAATGTAATAACCAATGAGATATAACATTGCCACAAACTTTCTATCAACTGTAGTTACAGTTCATGTTCAGAATAATGTCCATTATTTGTTGCATATTTGTTATTACCATTTATTAATTAGAAAATATCTGCCTACCTTATCATTTTATAATTTCATTGTAATTTTTCTTTTTAATAATCAAATTTATTCATGTGATTAATGCACCTAATACTATTATTGTAGTAACTATAATTTCTAATTGTGGAATTATGAAAGTAATGAAATCATAAACAAAGTTATTACTGATATCACACTAAATATCAAAACTGACAAATACTAATAGTTTCTTATAGAACATTTTGTTAAAAATATGTACGTTTTTATATAATATAAATAAATTATATAAAAAAAAAATGTAGTAATGTATATCTCCCACAATATCGTGAAATTTATACAAGAACATTTCTCCATAGAAGTATTCCATGGAATACTTCAGATGTTATTTAGGATGATCAGGTTATTTATTTTGTTTACATAAAATGTTTTCTAAAAAATTACAAATTATATTTTGGATTTCCTAAGATATATATCAAGATTTAAAAATGTGCAAAAGCAATATTGTTGTAGTATATCTTTTTAGTAATTCTTTCGAAATTATTGTATATAGCATGAAGTATTGTATATATATAATATAAAATATGTATGCAATATAAAGAAAATATTATTTGCATATTTCATCATTACTATTTTATTAAAATTAGAATCTTTAGCACATGAGATTTCTGTTGTTAACAAAATAGCTAATTAAGATAAAATATGAATTTCATATTTCCCTTAAATAAATTGTATAAAATATACACAATATATTAAACAAAAATTTACGAAATGAAATTAATATTTCAAGTAGTTTATTATGTATATCGATTCTATTATGAACTAAAAATTTATTAAAAATTTTTAGGACAAATAAATATTTGATAAATTCCATGATATTTCTAACATATTTTATATACATTTTAATTTACAGAATATATGAAATATATATAGAATATCTTTTTCTTAATGAGACAAGTACAAAGCTTATAATATATTTTGTATCTAACTTTTTAATTATGATACGTAAAAAATATATTTGTAATATAAGGATCTTGTCTACAAATGAAAAATTTCTAAGATAAAAATATATATGAAGATTTAACAAAAACTGGTATAAAATATAGAACTATTATATTATTATAATAATAGAATAAAAGCATACCAACCTTCAGAATCGTGTATGTCGGATATTGCCCTGTGAAGAACGGTAACTCGTCTAACTTCTTTTTGATTAGCTAAAAAAATAAGACAAAAAATAAAAAATGCAAAATATTATTTTATCAAATTAAAAAGTGTTCAAATTAATTTATAAGAAGAGGTCACAAATATGTCAGTATTTATAAGTTTTAAAACCGAAGTTTTTTTTTTTTTTTTTTAATAATAATTAGATTTACCAAAATGTGATTTTATGAATGTAATTTTATTTTCAACTACATTATCAATAATGTTTATGTGTTTGTGTTATCAAACATTGATGGTGATATATGATTTAAATAACATGATGAGTTTTGTAATATTACAATAATGCTCCATTAATTATCAATAGGAAAAATCACATTAATATTAATAATGCCTATTCAGCTTCTTAATAATAATTTAAGTGAGATAATTAAGAATAAAAAGGAAGAAAATAAAAAAGTGAAAAAAAAAAAGAAAAAGCAGAATGAAATTTTAATTTTTTCCAATAAAAGGCATTGTAACAAATTAAACAAACAATATAAATAATCATAAAATTTAGGACAATATTAAAGTAAAAACAGATTCTGTTAAACAGATGCTAAAATCTCTATAAGAAAAAAATTTTATTAAAAAAAATATTCTTTAAGAATAATTCTGTAGTCAAAGAGTAACCTTGCTCTTATTCAGTTGTTTATTTTATCTACTGATTTAAATTTGTTACAGACACACTGGTTTTTACTTGGCAAACTTCTGTACTAACAAAGAGTTATCATATTAAATATATAGTGAGTTATAACAAAATATCATTGTTTACCATAAAAAGATCATTAATAATATTACAAATATAGCAAGTAATATAATTAGCTGATGCTTAAAGTTTGTAAGTTTTCACAAATTTCAATAAAACAATTTACGACAAACGCGATTGATCAACTGTAATTTTTCAGCTGTTTAAGTTTTCCATATAAGTTCACACACAAGGTGACATTAATTCCCAAGTAAATTACATGTAATCAACTGACACATCGTAAAGGCAACTTTAAGAGATGTATTGATATTTTTGTTAGATTTTTTAATAAGAAGTAAGTTTATACTCCTCAAAAGTTATAAAAAGAAAATGAATATTTCTTAAATAAAAGGAAAAGAGAAAGTTATTAAAATTAATAATATAATATAATAATATATAAATATTATATTAATACAAATTAATTTTCTTTTCAAATTATATTCATGACAAAGTATGTTAATTATATAATATAATTAAAGCTTTAATTAAATTACTGGGTAAACTATACCAAATGTTATAATTTGTAAAGTGTAAATGTGTATTGTTATAACCATCAAATTTTTTTTCTACAAAAAAATTATATATTAATAAAATATATTATTTAGTAAGCAATAATTTGAATAGTTCTTATACAACAAAATTCTAAAAATTGTTGGACTTTTATATACAATTGTTTCTCTAATTTATGTAGATTATTATAATAAAATATACACATAATATTAGTATTTTTACTTTGTATGACATTCTTCTACACAAATAATGTTATGTAATATTAACTAAACTATTTTCCTACATATACAGATGCTACAGCTTGTGTAACATCTGCAAAATGCACTTTTGTCAATAAATTTTAACAATATTTTTATAATGCACATTAGCTTAGTATAAAATTTGTTTAAAATTAACAAGTACATAATTGTAACTTCTTCTTATTAACTTTCGAACAACAAATCATAAATATCTAGACTGGATCACTTGATCTGTATGCAAAACATTATATAAACATGCAAATACATACATAAATTTCAAAATTTTATTCAGGGCTAATTCTTTCGTAATAAGTAAAATATATATAAGTATTACTTTGTTGTTGTTGTTGCTATTATTATTACTATTGTTATTACTGTCATCACCATTATATTTTATTATGTTTATGTAAAAGTAACAAGAAATCATTTTTATAATATTCATTTAAAATAATTTACAAAAAATAATACAAAATTTATATTTTTATATAAATGATTTGGTTCATATTTACATACAACATCATCTTTCAAATATTATAATATGCATATTAAACTTGAATTTCTTTCAGATGATTGCAACATTAACACTGAATAGAAGAATTGTACGTTGTTATTATAAATGGAACTAAAGTGACCCAGCTTTTATCATACAAGACTTAATAAAATTTTTTAATTTTCATATGTTACTTACTTTTTTCATCCACCTTTATCAAATGTCTTTGATTTACTTTCGCATTACTCTTGACAACTCTGAAAAAAGATAATTTTTATATCTCAAAAATATGAAAATATGAAATATATAAATTAAAATATTGAAAATTTTCTCTTTAACATAGATTAAACAAAGAATGTAGATAGTTACTTCATATATATTTATAACTATGTAAACATACTTATGCAGATACTTTATCAGAATGATATTCATACATTCTAAATTATTTGTATAAAAGAAAAAGGATTGAAATTGATGTTGAATGAAATTGAAATTTGATGTTGCTGAAATTGGATGTGTTAAAAATATTAATTTTTTCAAAGAATTTTATATTTTGAGAAATTCATTTCTAAGTATAACAAGTTTTAAATTATTATAATGTAATACATTATATTATTTAACTTTAGTAAAAATATGTTACATTAATGCAAGTTTATTACATATAAAATATACATATACTTTTCGTAATCAGAGAGTTAAAAAGATATAAGTGATTTTAAACTTTTGGCAAAAAATATTGTATACTATATGATTCTTTCATTTAAAAAAAATAAGAAAATTGTATGTTTTAGTGATAGAAAGTATACATAATACAGTATATTAATACTTACTCATTAACAACTCCCTTAAAAGCAGACTGCACTAATCTTGCAGATTGAATTGGCACTGTCCTATTTAATCTTTCTGCTCGTCTTCTACTTAATTCAGTTCGTAAATCACTTTCCTTATCAACTACTAAATCTTCAAAAATGGCGTCCATATCCTCACTTGATCCATCTGAAATAACATCCTTGCGTTTTTTACACTTTTTATCTTTTCCAATGCGTTCAGAAAGGGGAAGTTCATTTTTTAATTTTCCCACTTGATACAATTCTTTATCACGTTTTTTCTTTTTCTTTGATGACCTTTCTTTTTCAGGGTTTTGCGTTTCTAAGTCCATACATGAATTAACAGAACTCGTAATAGCAGTAGGAGAAGTATTTTCCATACTCTGTTCAAAGTCTTCAAATTCGTAATGAGTATCTAAACACAAGTCTGTTTCTTGAATATCATAATCTTCTGTAATTTTATTAACTTTTCTTACATTTCCCGATTGTATATCTCCTCCTTCCAGTGACTCTACCTTTTTATTTGTATTTTCCTTTTTATTTAGCTTAATCTTTTTGTTTGCATTTATTGGATCTATAGGCCTTGTAGATTCAAATTTTCTTCGCCTGGCTTCTAATACAGGATCATTAATTACATCAACAGTTTCTTTTTCTACTGTAGTAGCTTCTTCCAAATTTTCTTCCTTCTGTTTCGTTTTCACACGATTTATTTCTGGAGATATTCTACTTTTAATTATTGGTGATGATTCTTTTGTATATGATGGACTTCCTGTTCCATCTGGACTGATAGATCGTGGTCCATGTTTTCGAGATAATTCTTTAGGTGACCATCTCGGAGATCTTTTTCGCCTAGGAGATAAACGAGGTGAATTTCTTGGTGACGACCATGGCGATCGACGTGGTGATAATCTTGGTGATCTTGATCGTGGTGACATTCTTCGTGGTGATAGTTTTGGTGATAATAAACGTGATCCTCTCCGAGGAGACAATCCAGGAGATTTTGATTTAGGCGATAACCTACGCGAAGGTGACATTCGTCTTGGAGATAACTTAGGTGATCTTAATCTTAAAGGTGATCTAGACTGAGGAGATAATCTAAGCGGTGAAAATTTTGGAGAACGTGATCGTGCCAATCTTGGAGATTTAGTTATGGATGTTTTAGGTGATCGTAGTGGTCTTGGAGATCTGGAATGCGGCGAAAGTTTTGGAGATCTTCCTCTTGGAGACAATCTCTTAATAGGTGATCTTCTTATTGGAGACTTATTTGGAGATCTACGTGGTGATAATCGAGGTGATCTTGACCGTGACGAAAGCTTAGGTGATCGTGATCGCGGAGAGTAACGGACAGGAGACTTTCTAGGTGATCTATACCTTGTTATTTCTCGTTGAGATTTTTTGGACTGTCTAATAGGTGATCGTCTAGGAGATCTCCTAGGTGATTTCTTTCTTGATCGTGACCTTGGTGATAATGATCTACGTTTCTGTGAAATTCGATTGACCATATGTGGAGATATAGACCGTCTTTCATTTTTTAAGATAATTGTTGCTGGGGCTGGACTATAACTCTCTTTTCGAATATTACTATCTTCTGTTCTGCTTTTTTGATTTATATTCCTGCTTACCTCATCTTTCTTTATTGATTCTTTGCTTTCTTTTCTGCTACCTTTCTTTTCTTTCCTTTCGGACGGCTTATCAACATTCATTTCTCTTTCCATTTCATCCATTAAGCGTTCTAAGCTATCTTCCTCTTCAAGATCAGCCATTATAATGATATCATCATCATCATCATTAACTCCCTCTTGATCTTCTTCAGTTTTTTTCGAGTTTTCTGTAGTTTCAGTCTGATTTTTAACTACTGTAGATGTTTTATCATCTATGCTATCTTTCTCAATAGTTTCTGGGTTTGAAATTACATTTTTCTGTTGTTTATCATCTTCATCTGAACCACATCCATTATCTTTGAAGCGATGAAATTTTGATACTTCTAAAAATATTATTCTTATAAAATATTTGAAGACAAATAGAAAGTACATAAATATTACAATGTTAATTATCTTTATAGTAGAAAATTTCACATACCTGTAGAATAAGATTCAATACTTGGAGCAGTCTTTTCTACCGAACAAGCTAACTCAGTTTGTTGCAGCACATGGCATTCATCTACAGGAACTATTGCTATCAAATTTGGATTACGTGGACTTTGATAATATAAATTCTGTAACCAATAATATATATATATATGTACATGGAATTTAAATGAAACTTATATTTATTGAATGTTGATTAATAAAAAATTTGATTCCTTGCTTTATAATTATGTTTACTGTAATAGTTATTCAAATTAGCTACTTATTCTTCTGATATTATTCTAATATTATTCATGAAAAATATTGAAATATTTACTATAATATTTCTTTAATAGTCTCAACTTTATGAAGAAAAATATTTTATCAAAACTGGAAATGAGATATTATAAATATAACGCATATTTATTACATCTGTATTATAATTTGTAACAAACTTCACTTTATACTATAAGACAAACAAATAATAAAAATATATTTGTAAGAAAACATTTTGGCTATAAATAAATACCATTTTTAAATACAATTTTTAGATTACAAATTCAATGAAATTGTATAGCCTTCTATTATTCAACATATTTATTATTTGCATAAAATAGTTAGAAACGTGGCAGTGATAGGTAGTATAATTAAAAATTAGTAATATAAACAATAAAAGGCTAATTCCATGATTCTATGATAAAATAAATCAAAAGTGATAAAAATTAAACATAAATTAAATAATGCATTTGATGGACTTTTGTTGTTTACAGTAATAGATTTACATAACATAATTTATATAATTTTTACATTAACAGAACAAAAAAAGTTAAAGTATTCATTGTAACCAATAATTTTTTAAGAATTTCATATGCTAGCATACTCTACAAATTTTTAAAATATACAAGAATTGTATATTAAGTTTTATATACAATATATTGTGTATAATTAAATTATTCAATTATTTAAAAATTGGAAATGAAAATTTTTATTATCATAATACCTGCTGTTTTAAATTACATACAATTATTTAGGACAATTTTTAAAAATATATAAAAAACAAATCTTAAATAATTCAGCATATCATTAATTTGTATATAAAACGAATTATGATAAAATATTAATATTTCAAATAACATGTTTCTAAGATTTTAAAAATCATATAGAAAATATTAATTTCATAAAATATACAGAATATATACAATTAATTTTTGATATATTTAGAAAAATCTTTATAGTTTTTATGAGTTACAAAAAATAATTATAGGTTTCATTTCCAATACATTATACAGTTAAACAAATGATTATATACAATAACAAGTCACTTTATATAATACAAATTTCTTTTATTTTTTAGTGTAAGTAATATTTATTACGTATATATAATGTTTACTTTTTTAAATTAATTATTGTCCAATAACAATTATATTTTAAAAGTATTAATTAAAAGTATTAATTTGGTATGAGGAATATAGGTTAAAATTATTTTATATATATTATTAATATATCATATTTAAATATACTATATTTTATTAAATATTTCAAATACATAATAAAATTAATTAAATTTGAAGAAAATTCATTCATCATAAAAAACTATTTTTGCTTTAATAAAAACATTATTATGTTATTGATACAATATAATCTCATACAAAACATTGTTTTTTATGAGTTATCAATGTAATAAAATATAATGCCATTTTAATTTTGTTTACAAATTAAATCTTTCATTATATTACTTTTCTGTATATCATAAACTATTAATTATTGATAGCAGAAGTGAAAACTAAAAATAATGCTGTTCCTAGAACTTGATATTATTTGAATTTCCATTAGGATATTATTTCAAGTAATTTCTATTAAAAATAAATATACCTTTATTTATAATATTTTTATATATCCTTATTCTGTTTATTTAACTTTAAACTATTAAAATAATAAAAAATACTTAAATATCAATTATGATATAAAGAAACACAATATTTTGTTACATAAAGCTTTATATAATACTTGAATACATAAAAAAACCTTGTAGTTAACTTATAATAACAATAAATTTGAAAGTATAATTTCATTCAAGATTTTTCCTTTTCGCAGACCTTTAAAGAGAATTGATAGATGTATGATATTCAAAACTCAATCTACAGGACTATTCTTGTTTTTCAACATACTTTTATAAAATTTATTAAAAAATAATCTGTTTTCTCGTCACAATTTCAGATACACAATAAATTTAATGTAATGTTTATTTTTAATTAATGATTGATAAATATTAATACATAAGGATTAATATGTTTTACATAAGGATTTATAGGCTTAGATACATTTTAAATAAATTTCACAAATAAATATATAAAATAATTTGATGTACAGAAAAATGTATTGATGCATAATACAAATTTTATATTATTTGCAAATTATTTTACCGCTACATAGTCAATAATAAAAACAACTAACAAAATTATTGAAGTTGAAGATTGATTTTTTCTGCCTTCACTTAATAAATATATATCATTCATATATTTTTTTGGCATGGAATATATTTTATATTAACAGATAATATTAATACATTTTTTAGCAAATAATAACTAATATTTTTTTCATATATATTATATCAACAGAAATATATATAGTATTTTAATATGCCAAAATATGTATACAAATATTGTAATTATATTTTTAATTATTCATTAAAGAAATTGGATACAGTTTTCATAAAAGTAAATGATATCTAGAAATTATTTGTTTCTATTCTACTTTTATTTCATTTAAATCAGAAATAAAAACAAGAAATTAAATCATTATTAACAAGATATTTATATTAAAAGAATAGATCATTTATGACATGTAACAAAGGGATATACATGAATTGATTATGATATTAAATAATTGTAAAGTATTATTATAACAATAACTAGAAACTTACGCCATTCTGGTGCTGCTGCATTCGGTTATGAAAATATCCTCTTCTCAAAGGTCGTGGGCCTTTGTATGACGAGTGAGATGTTTGTATTACATCTGATATAGTTTTCTGTGGTGGGGGTTGTTTTTTATTATGTACAGTATCTTTTGTTCTTAATGACTGAAGAGCTGCAAGTCGTAAAGCTTCCAAATCTTCGTCATCTTCATCATCATTCTTTGTATTTTGTTGAGAAGGTATAACCTTCTACAAGAAATAATAGATGTAATTTCAATATATTGAATAACTGTCCAAAATTTGTTAGTAATACATATAATTATATATATTTCACAATTACAAACTACTTTAAACTTTAAAAATATCAAATGTTAAACTGTATTAAAATTGTTTACAAAGATTGTTTTTTAATTTAATACAAGTAACTAGCAGCAATTATAATATATATTTTTTTACAATTTTATAAAACTTTGATAATAAACAAAATATACTTTTAACAATATTTGGTAATTATCTTTGCAAAAAACATTATAAATTATATACTATTAAATTTTAAATGATTTTGAAATAACTTCTACATATAATTTGTCAGTATTATACATATTATCAGCATATACATTAGCATTGTATATCACATTAATAACTAAATAATGAATTATTTTAACTTATTAATTATTATAATGATTTGTACTTACCTTTTGACGATAATCCATTTTCTTCGAGTTGTAATTGTAGAAAAATCTGTAGTTAACACCAGTAACACGAAGATCCAGTAATTGCATTAATAACTTTATATGCTCCGCGATAATATAATTTTATCTTGCGGATAATCACAATTTTCATTCCAACTACATCGCAAAATTAAGCGTTCTTTTTGATCAATCTTTTGATAATTATAAATCCTACAGACAATGTTGCACACTTTGTTACCCCCCACCACATATAAATAAAAATGGCGTGAGCGCTCATAAAATCAAAGGTCTTCGATCTACAGTATAGTATATGATGTACAACCAGTTATAGATTTCATATTCCATATTAAGTCTATTCTCATTAATTATATTTAATGTATTTTCATAAAAAATTATATTTTTTTATAAGTAAATAGCGATACATTTAATATTATTTAAATAAAAAAATTGCATTTATTACATTAAAAATTAGATATTTGATAATATTTAATTCGAACTAGTTATATATTACTTCAGTTTAGGAATATTAATTTCTACTTATGGAAACGAAGTTTTAATCAAGCTACCAATAAAAACTGTGAGAAAAGTTTCAAATGTTAATCATTTTTAATCTATTTTACTAGGATAGTTCAAATATAATTTATAACCTCCTATTACTACAGAAAAATTATTTTTACAATTATCATAATGCGCATGACAGAACTTGTCAAAATAATATATAAAAATAAGTTATAACTTGTACAAATTAAAATATGGAATTAGAATTAAACTTTGACTAAGATTTAAATATATTATGTAATTATTTAGTTATTTATAAACATTCAGTTATAATTTTAGTTATCTTTTTATAATTCATTTAAAAAATAAAAATATATATTACTTTTTTTATTTACTCAATATATATATTTATTATAAACTGTACATCTTCCACTTCTTTTATACAAAAGAATAACAGTATTTTTATTTATATTATTTATTTCATATTTACATTAATCCATACTTGTCACTTATATTTTAAATATTTATTATATTTTTAGTTTTAATCATGTTATACCACAAAATTATATTATTAAATAATAATTAATTATATATTAATTTAATGAAATAAATTTTATAAATATTGTATTATATTAAAGTTTTGAATTTTTAAGTGTCTTTTGCTTTTTGAAAATGCTTTTCTTGATGAATTTTTATTATATAAAATTTACATTTTCCATTACAATATCAGATTTTTAAAATAGTGATTCCACTATGTAATATAGTTTTGATGAAATTATGTAATAAATTGTTTTCATTTATATGTTTGAAATTATAATTTTATAAATATTCATATTTTGTATCCAGCAATGCAGATTGTTGTATTGTAGTCATTTATGTATAACTAGATCAAAATATATTATGGTGTTAATCTTTGGTTATCAAAATAATAGTAAAATGAAAAAGATATTTATTGGTTATCTGTTTCTAATGCTTTATTTCTACATATTTCTATATTATTTTCCTTTAAACTTAACCTTAAATTTATTACTTATCTTTAATCATGAGCTTTGAAATTGATATATTTCTTACTTTATTGTACTATTCGAAGATTTATTGTTTTGTGTATTAAAATAATACAAAATTTAAAACAGATTCATAACATAATATGTATCAGTATGTGCATATATATTCTAAGTTTAATAAAATGTCTCTTCATTTTATTTGTAGTTACAATTAAAGCTTTCTTTCTATTTTAAAGATATAATATTGATGTAATAGTTACTGCTACATTAATTAAAAATAATTTCATTAATATATGGAATGATAGTCCTTAAATCTATATGGAATAAATTTTTTTATTTGTTGTATTAGAGACCAAATATATTAATTCTTCAAATTATATTAGTGCAGTTTCTTATAATAAATTTTATTATATAAAACTAAATTTTATAACAAAATCTTTATTCAATTTAAAAAATAAATTGATCAGTCTTTTACATAATTTTGATAAAATTGTAACCTAATATTATTAATTTTTACATGAATAATTCTTATAAACTAAGCACTTTCAGGCTTAGTTACGTAAATTGTAAATTATATACTAATGTTGGAGACTTAATGAATATGAAGAAACTTTAACCACAATTTGGTTTATGTTACCTAAACAAATGTACATACTCATGACATTAGTTTATTCAACTTTTTACTAAAATAGTGTTTCCGTATTTTCTTTTAATGACTTAAATATGTATATACATTAAATAAATATTAAATTTATAATAAAAAAATAGGTGATATTGTTATAAAAAATAGTAGTAGCAATAATAAAAATATTTGTATGGTCTAAAATAGAATATATGATTACCAGTACTATTAAATATGTGTGATGTATTTAATATAAATTCTTTAGAAGATTGAATGAAAAAAATAGATGGATTAACTCATAAAACTGTTTTTGTTTCTAATGTAAAAATAATTTTAGATTTAATCTTCTTGAAATTTTTGATGAAGGTATGAGTTAATTTGATATCAACTTACATTTTTGTAAAATTACTTTTGTACTAATAAGTGATATGTTTTTTTACAAACATTTTTCATGATTTAAAATCAATTTAAAAAATATAACATGAAATGAAAATTTTGACGAGATTAATTTTCTCCATGTAGTTTAGTAGTCCTTATATACGAGTATATGTAGGTTTTGTTTATATTTCAATGTAAAGTAATAATAAAATTATGCAGTATTTGAACAATTTAGAAGCAAGGGTTAAAACAATTTCAAAAATAATTTTTAATATACAATTTTTAATTACACAATGGTTTTCTCTAAAAATTATAAAGAATCAAAATGATGTCACAGTAGTTATAATGAAAAAAGTTCTTCCCATTCTCGACATCCATTGAGGTTGCAATTTCAGTAGCTTTTCAGATTCAAATATCGATTCTATTTCAATTCGTTTGCCATTAGAGGGATGTTCATTATAGTATTCATTCCTCAAAGATCTTCATTTTTTATGTATTAAGGATATTAAGGAACTTTCATCCTGTTAAAAATTTTTTCTTATTTGAACGCAAAATACATACACCCATATAACGATATGAAAATTCAAGTTTATATTTGACACGGTTTATATAGAGTGAAGGCAACGCCACTAAACGTGAACTAACAATACTCTTGGAAATAAAGATTCTATAGGCATATGTAAAAAAATATAATGTATTCGTAAATTATTATATTAAGCGGCGATTTCAATTGACGCGAAAATGATATTGTTAAAGTCGCCGAAATTCGGAATCATCTAGAATTTACAGCTGTAAGTATCTAACATTAAACAGTAAAATTTAGTTCATTAACTACCATTTACAATTTACGTTTATTAAATTATATTTACTATTTCGAATATTTAAAAGAACTTTAACCTTTTATAAATCATTGTTAGCGATATATAGCAATAGAAGAACTAATTCCAAATTGTCATCGTACTCACTTTTCTATTCCTTTTTATGTTCAAGTCGAGGTTAGAACTTCAAGACTTTTAAAGCTATCCAAATCCACGAAACTTTCGAAATTTTTAAGAGCTGTTAAAACTTTTATAAGCTACGAATCTCCATAATTTTAAAAATTTTTAATTGTTTCGAAGTTTTAAATACCTTGCACTAGTAGTAAGTCAATTTTCTGATTAACTAGTTTACCTATTAAATTTAATAGCTTGATTTCTTCTATGGGAAACTGTAAAAAGTATTGTATATCAGATGACACCAATAATGCCATAAGATGTGAAACAAAACAGATTACATCAAGCTCTGTAATTAATATGGAGGTAATAACAAGTGTACATGCTTCAGCAATTTGACGATTTGACTGCTATTACATTGATGCAAACAAACATTATTTCAACTATTTCTTAGGACAGAAATCTCCCTTCTGTTTTATTTCTTTTTTATTTTCAGTTATTTATTATTAAATGACCTCATATTAGCAATCATTGAAATCAGCTAAACATTCACTGCTTTACTAAGAATAAAATAATATAGCATGCTATTAAAAAAGATGGCAGTGATCTTGAAATCTCTGAATATATAAAAAAAATCATTACTATGATATAATATCCTCTTCCATATTATACAACTTATACAAAATTTCTCTATATCTCTCAAAATAAGAGAAATATTCAAAATGATCAAAGTTGTTCCACAGAGTATAATGCAAAGTTATTTCGTTATGAAATAAAAACGAAAATTTTCATAACATGATTTAACATGAGTGTACAAAAAATGCCTTTTTTATTAAAATATTTCATTCAAGTCATAGAAAATACTTGTGAATTTGTGATAACATATTGAATTTTTTTTACAACTTAATTAAAATTAATTAACAATAGTAGTAACAATAATTATTAGAATAATAATAATGATTGTGCATTCATTGATAACATATCTGGTTGAAGAATTATTAACCAATGTGTAATGAGTAGCTGAATATACAGTACATAAATAATGCAGTAATATAATAAAAATAAGTAATTGCAAAAATAAAGTAACCAAAACAAGTAATTTTGACTTATTTGGTAGTTCGAGTGCTAAATATTCTCTAAGATTCGCAGTTGCATGAAATCATAGAAAAAAAAGACAAGTATTTGGCAACAATGCCATAGTTGCCAGATCATCTCCTTGCCAGTGATTAAATCATGAGAATTATAATCTGGTAGGTATCCGAAACCATCTTCCAGATCATGTTACTTTGTTTCCACTGTAAGCATAAATAGTAACAGATGTAGTTCTTTATGAACTGGTTTGAAACTCGCTCCTCTACATTTACAATCAAACAATCTGGTTTTACCCCATTTATGATCATTTTCGTGGATTTTTCCACGTATCAAGGATGAAGGTTTTTGATCCACAGCTAAGAACTATAACTGGTCTATTGTAGGACAAAGTACTTCTTTCATTGTATTGTTTTGAATAAGAACATGTTCTTACCCAGTTGAGCAAGGTTCTTGGAACTAAATGATTTTTGGGGTCTATATTCCTGTAGCATTTAGATCGGCGTTTATTACTCACAGCAGAAGAAAATCCGGTAATGTCTCGCTATAGACCAGTTTTGCAATCGTTGATTTTAATTTTTCCCGCCAGGATGCGCATACGTCCAACATTATAAAGGAAACAACCACTGTAGAATATTAGTTTCTATGTTTGCTCCTTTAACTTCTTGCAATCAGAAAATGTTTCAAATAAAGTAATATAACATTGTAAACAATTATTGTAGGATTTTTTGCTAAATTAATCCTGTCTTGCAGACAGAGATCTACGCGTCTAATAAATAACAACTCCTTTTTAATAACAAAACAGGTTTATTTAATTAAAATATTACACTAAGTTTCTCTCAATTCTAACTCTCAAACACACGATCCTCTATTCACTACGTTTCGACTACACACATTCTGCCTTTTTCTTTTCATACACAAGCTCTCTTCGTTGATCATTCATTTCCCACAAAACTTCGCCCTTGGTGGACCAGGTACTTCAGACACTCGGACGTATTCCTAGACTTTCGTTCATTGCTTGTACTCGACCCAGTCATAAATCACAATCACAATCCTTGCACGTGGTCACCTATCCGTTCGTACGCATTCTAGACATCGTCCTAAACGCGTAAGTCGAAACCGATGCCGCTGTTTATTATTTCTTTGCTAGAGTCCTTCGCTGCTCGTAATTCCATATTACTTTTTCATTCATTCAAAAAGATTCATTCTTTTAAATAAGTGTACATACATATAATATAAATAAATTATAATATAATATAACATGTATAATGTAATATATAATACGTATATACATAGTCTATAAATAATCTATTTTTATATAATTAACCCACTGATAATTACTTGTTATATACGTTTTTACAAAATTATGACCATAAAATATATTTATATTGTATATGTAAAGAAGCTCGCATTAAAAATTCATTTATTTTATATTTTATATGATATACAACATACCTCACATGTATTTATTATTAATTTAATAATAAACTGATTTCTATTAAAATTATCAATTGGTATCAAGTAGTCTTATTAATGTATTTCCTCTAAAATTTTCCAAGTATCGAAACTTCCATACACTTTAATCTATTTACATAAGAATGTAAAGTACATAAAAAGAATTGATATATTGTAGAATAAATTTTAATGAACTTTTTCAAATGTTTTAATTTCAACCATTATTAATGTTATAATCTTATATCCTGAAATAAAGTTTATTATAGCTTCTCGTGTTTTTTTGAAAATTGAGGATGATAGAAATTTCGTTTACAAATTCGTGTCCAGAAAGATAAATTCCACAAAAATCACCTAATAGATGTTATAAATCATAGAAAAAATTAAAATTGGCTGAATAGTGATATTAATGTAATCATTAACAATAGAAATACAAATTAGAAAATGCAGAGCAGAGGAGTTTCAACCACCTTTACAAACAAAATTTAATAGTAAATGTAAATAAATGTATTTGTCTATACATATTCTATTAACGAAGATACCTATGGGATTTTGTTAAGAAGAGACTCAAGATTTAACATTTTTGTTGAAAATATATAAACAAATAACGCACAAAAAGATAAGAGCATTTTTTCGGTTAAATCCAATCCACTTCGAGAAATAGTTTTTTAAGTGACCGCTGTTTTTGTACAAAGGGCATTATAATCAGTCTCAAAGATTTAAGTCGGTAGGTAGTCAAAGTTTGGCTGCAAAAGTCCATATAATGTTAGGTTTATCTTATACCTCGTCTGTAATCTAATAAAAGAATATATTTTATTATAAGTTTATTCTGTATCGAATATATACTTTCATTACACTTAATGACACTGACCAAAACTAAAATTCAATCAAAATTGATACGAAAGTAATGAGGTAGCTTACAAATTCCTCATTCGTAGAATAAAAAAGTGCAGTGAATGTAAATTTGTATTATGCTCTATGGTTAAATCTGAATCAAAAGTTGTGGCGCTCTCATCCGACGCGTGTCGTTCAATGAAGCTTCGCCTTAACTGCCGACCATAGCGGCATTATCCGTGCAAGCAGGTCCTTGCTACGTGCTATCTTCTAGGGATATTTCACCATGGATCAGTTCCGTTTCAACCTAGTAACTGTATAATTGTGTTAGGGCAAATAAATTTCTTACTTTAAACGCCTCGATCTCAGTTGCGTTCTCTGTTTCTCCCGGTTCGTTTTTCAATTCACTCAATAAAAACTGCTTACTTTTGTATTGGTTCTATCATTGTGCGTACCTCGTCTCTGCTGCTTTCCTCCCAGAATCACTCTAGGCTGAACACATATTGCGTCCCTTTGTGCCCTAGCCCACGTGTACGCTACGGACCATACCGCGTGTTGGTACTCCGAACAAAAATATATATACTGTATAGAAGATAGAACTAAACATAAACGTACTTGTAATATTGTGGCTACTTGTATCTGTCAGTAAACGCATAACGAGGTTAGCCCGCTTAAAACTAGTAATTTTTATTATATTTGAATAATAAAATATTAAAATTTTATTTACCAAACAATTTTATAATTATGTTAATTATAAAATATAATTTAAATTATATATTTCCATAACAATCATTAAGAAACATTAAAGATAAAACTATTTGCATAAATAAATTTATGTGAAGAATATTAAACAATTTTTTACTAAAAACAACAATAGTTTTATAGTTTTAATGTTACAGACTTCTTGTGATATAATAAAATTATAAAATAATACTAAATAACTAAAATAGTTGTTTATATACTGCCTTTTATCTCATCCATTTCGAATTTAATTGTATGTTTTATACTGTACAGTACATTTTACAAGTATATAAAGCCAAAGATGTTAAAAAATATTGCAAATTATAGTGATCATGTTAAAGAAACAAATGAAAGTAAACATTCAATAATCACTATACGTAAAATAGAAGATTTATGTATGACTCCTAAAAAAAGGATTAAATTAGAAAACTTAGAAGACTCAAAAGATGTTCAAATTGAAAATATAAATAGCTCACAAAATTATAGTCTTAGTAATTTAGGCATAAATTTAATAGAACTTCCACAGGAAACACAGTGTAAAGAAGAAAGATTATATTCTTGCAACATAGATACACCTAACAAAAAAACGAAAAGAAATTTAAGCAGTGATATTGGAGATTATGATCAATTACCAGATATGGTTAAAAATGAATTATATAATGATGAATTAAATGACATCGAAGCTATTGATATGTTGCATGATCTAAGTTCTATGATGGATTTTGAAGAAAGTAAAGTATCTATAGACATTTTCTGTTCAACAATGAATAATCCCATACATGAAGAAAATATCACAGAATTATCAAAAGATGCAGAGGTTGATCCTCTTTTTATTGATAACAATGATAGCACCAATATTGAAAATATAGAAAATCAAGAAATAAAATATAAAGATACTATGCTTAGTTCAAATATACAAGAAGGAGAATGTTTTACTAATAAAACAAATGTAGCGAATAATACTGAAAGAAACAGGAAACATAAATCTAATAAGAAAGATACTGATCTAGATTATGATCATATAAAATATATTTTGGGAGAACTAGATATTGAGTTAACATCAAATGAAGAAGAAACATTAGATGAAGCAGCCGAAGATACAATAAATGTAAATATCTAAATTAAAATATATTGTCCTTCTTACGTCTTAATTATTTTATTAATGTATTTTTCTTTCAGGCATTATATAATCTAAATGTAAAATTAATGCATGAAGTACCAATACAACACGACATTGAACATACAGCAGGTTCAAGAACATTAACAAAAAAAGAAAGAAAGTTATTTTTAAATTATGGACCAATGAAAAATGGTACATATACACCTAATGAAGATACAATTATTAGAAATAATTGGGAAGCATTTTGTGAAGTAAGTTTTATTAATTACATAACATATTCTTACCACTAATAATTTTTTAAATATAGGCTCATAACTGGAATCCAAAATGTGTAACACCATTCATTAATATGAAATATGGTAACAAATTTTATATAAAGAGCTTAGTGGAGAGACGAAAATTTACTCAATTTTTAGCAAATGGATTACCATGGAGAACACTATATAGTGTTTACCATAGATTTAGATACTTGTATAGAAACTATGAAAAATGTTTTCAGAGGTATATAAAAAATTGGAATGTTATTTATATAACTTTTTACTATACTTTAAATTTTGATCACACATTTTTTGTATTTCTTTATTATTTTAAATGATTTATTTATGTATTATTAAGATACACACCAAAGGAAGATGAAAATATTTTATCTTATATGAACAGTAAACAAAACATTGCAAAAAATAATAAAAGATTAATAGAATTAAGTAAAATATTAGGTCGTTCAAAGCACTCAATTTGGTTACGTTATCAACTACTTAAAAAAATGCATAAAAATAATAAACGTGAGTTTTATATACAAAATTACAGTAGATTCAGTATCAAAAATTATTAATTACATTAAAACCAAATTTTATTGTAGCATCAACTGAAGTTAAATGGACATTATCTTCAATTGGCAAATTTATAAAAACTTTCATGAGTGTAACATTGTGTGAAACAGTAGAAGATTTAAAAGATGCTATTATTCCAAAACTTGTTTGGCAAAAATTGGAAGAAAAGTTACATATAGATTATAATGTATTGAGGACATTCTGGATTTATCAATTGCACATGCAGTTATTTTGTCCAGAACCTATTCATTTAAATGATATAAAAATAAAATTAATCGAGTAGTGAGTTCTTAATTTTTTATAATATATGTTCTAATATTAACCCCTTGACCTACCATTTAGGTTCCAATAGTGCGTACTATAGTTAACAGCAATGTCGGTCACACATCAAGCCATTTACTCACACAATATTGTAGGTGAAGGGATTAATATTATTTACGCAATGTAAAATATGACAAATCTATTATTCTAAAAATTATATTACAGTGTTTATGGGAAAGGAATTTCAAACACTCGAGAAATAGTTTGGTTAGATGTTGCAAAATATTTTGATGGAATTACTAGTATCTTTTTATGCAGAACATTTTTGTATCTTGTACAAGGAGCTATTAAAAAAAAAAGGACAAACCATTTCCCTGGTAAGATCTTGAATTAAACATAATAAATATTGAATGGCTTGTTCTGTGACAACAATTTTAACTTTTTACTTTCCAGATATCATAGAATATTTATATGATGAAAAGATACAAGATATAAAAGATAAATTGTCTGATAAATTTCTTCCTAGGCTTTCTTATAATAACGGAGAAATTAAAATTATAGACAAATATTTGTATGAAGATATCAGTATATCATAGATGAATAATATTGAAGTATAATTAAAACAATAATTGGGAAATAAATTGAACATCTTGGATGATGAAGATACAATGTGCAAATGGAAATGCTTGCTTATATTTGAAAGACATGTTGAACATATTCAAAAACTCACGAATGCTGGTATCATATTTTGTGTGACAGCTAGACTACTAGCTTTAAAGTTAATAGACGATGATATATTGCAGAGAAGGCATCAATAATAAGAAATTTTTAATTTGTTGATGATTGATAATCAAATATTTATTTACACATGCAAAATGTATATTATATGAAAGAAGCTGTCCATTGCTGAAGCAGATATGCAATAGATTCTACAGAGTTCAAAAGTTTACACTTTCCTTGTTAGAAGGAATACAGGTTTAATTATGTACATTGTAACAGGTTCCTCTCCTTCAATATATGTCACACGAATTTTGTTATTCTCTGCAAATGTCACATGTACAAATAGAATTAATCGAGTTGCATTATGTAATGAAGAAAAAAACAAATATTGAGACCAAATAGAATAGGGCAGCAGTTCTTAACCTTTTTCCTCGTGTATCCCTAGTATAAGATCAAGTCAAAGTCAATGTAGCATATCCACTGAACATAATTTAAAAGTTTGATATAATTCTCAATTTGTATGTTATCTGGAAATATTCAACATATCAGTAGTGGTATGCATACTGTAGGTTGAGAATAACTAGCATAAAACATTAGCATAGATATAGAATCAACTATTTAAAATAGAGAGTAAATAAGATAAAGAGTGTTTAAATAACTTATCCTCTTATTATATCAGAAATATAGATTTCAAGAACTTAAAACTAAGGTGAGGCGGAGGACTTCAAGTGCAAACTCACAAAGTAATATTAATCACATTAAAACTGTGACCCAGCAGAATAATTAAATTGAATATTAACAGAAAAGAAAATAACACTTTTTATGCTCGCTATAGGTAGGTTTATTTATTTCAATCTGTGAAACAATTGTAAACAATGTTGTAACATAATTCAACTTGACCTTTAAGGTAGTCGTCCATATTAATTTTCAACTACGCATTTAAAATCCATTTAGTATCTGTTTTAATAATTTCTGATATCACAATCCTTCCTGTACGTTTCTTACAGTGATCATAAAAGTATAATAATTTGGGTAAAAGATGATAACTTTTCCAAGACATATTTTATTTGCCCTAGTTCTTCACTTTTAGTAATAAAATAAATATAAGATTGTTAAGTTTCATGTAATTTATAGCAAATTTGCAAAATCGTATCAAATAATGATACTTTTCAAAAATTAAATTAATCTAGATAATGTAGATTATTTAAAGATAATTAATTAAGCATTACCATGGAAAAGATTAGCATGACAAAAATATACAGAATATTTATCTTTGAGTGCGCTTTTGTCATTGTGACAACGACGAAGAAGGAAAGGGATGAGTGGTGGCGATTGGTTTGAATCGAAAGCATACGCTAAAGAATTACAATGGTATCTGCTCGATGTGCTACAAATTTATAGTTTCCAAGGCGTTTACAAAACTATGTTAGTGCTACTATATTGCATTCTGTCTATACTATACAATTCCTACCCAGACGCAGCCATATAGCAGCGACAAAATGAAAATAGCCAAACCAAATCTAATTACTAAAACTAAGTTCGAACTTGGAATATTCATTAAGATCCCGAAATAATCGAATAGAATTGAGTTACGTATAGGCAAAACACAATGTAGTACTAATATATTTTTGTTAATATTTCGAAATCTACAGGCTGATTCCCTCATTGATCGATTCAAAGATAGTACCGCCGTCTAAACATCACTAAATATCGCAGCAGCAGCCTTATGTCTTTGCAAGATAATCTGACGAATGTGTGCGGCAATTATATTTGGATACGTACACATGTGAGCTATAAAGTTTTCTGAATAGGCAGTATTGCCTTTAACTCTACTAGCAAGCGAATCACCCTGTATAAGTTTCACTTTGGACCACCATCATTGTAATTCTTGAGGCACAAGCTTTCAAATAATACACAACACAACCTTGAACTCAGCCCGATAACTAAAGTCGGACCAAATCTTCTAACATTTTATTACATATTTTCCATCATATGTAACAATCTAAATACAAAACTTTATCTTACAATTAATCTAATATTAAAATAACAATTTACCAAAAGAAAAAAAAATCTAGGTGATACACTAAAATCATGAGTTTTACACAACAAAAACAATGTAGTTTAATGATGATTCTCAAAATTATAATAAAACTTTATTTGATGAAAACTAAGATATCTATCTGTCCTAGTTAGCTGGTGATATAACAATGTGCAATTTGAGCATATCTTTCTTTGGACCTACTAGAAACGGAGACGGATTTTCCGATACAGAAGCCAGCTGTGGATTAAGTTCTTCAAACGGCAAGAGATCATCCAAATTAAGAATACGTTCTTCTTCACTAAATCTGTGAATAATTTCTGTCACTCTAGCGATATGCTCAACACCATCTTGCAGACCATATATTAAAACACCTATCTTTACTCGCATATCGGTATCACTATTTACAGGCGGGTCTTTACAAGTTAGTGATAATCTAACCAAACGTTTCACATGTTCTGGCATTTCCACAGTTCCTTGCCATACTATTAAGAAAAATTTCTTAAACCACACACCTTTAGGATAAATATCCACGACCCATTCACACGCACGGTCGCCAGCATACTCCGCTAGACAGGAGTGGCTGGAGAACACAAGTGTCCTTGTGTGGTAAGGAGGTAAACTATGAAAATTTTCTATGGTAAGTAGAGAACTACATGTATCTACAGTGTACAATCTTGGCTCAAAGAGTAACGCACCATCTTCTTCATTCAAACTCACTTCTTTAACTCTATCTAACCTTCCAGAATGAAATGACATTCCTATGGACATGCGTTCTACAAAAAATTCTTTATATTTTTTCGTTAAAGGAAATAAAAGCAATTCCGCTAACTGTCGAGGAGACATCATTGGAAATCTAACAGGAGTCATGACAGCTATTACCAATTGTTCTAACGTAGCTTCTAATTCATCGTCGGACAATTGAGTTTTCAATCGATTTACCTGATGATCTAACCAAGACTCTAGACATCTGTACAATGTCATTTCATCCTTTATCACTAAACTGCTTTGATGTAGTAACGATACTAAGATATCTAAATCAAAGTTTCCAAAATCTGCAGTTTTAGCCACTAAATCTAAATTCCACTTAATAAAATTTTGACACGCTTGAGTAATATTGTGATGACCGCAATTCGAAGTATATTGTAACCATGATACTAGAGTGTCGTGTATGGCAGCTAACGCAATATGATTTTGCATATAATCAAGGCACAATGATATTAAATCCTTAACGTTATACTTATCAGCTAACGATAATATCGGTAAAACGACACTATAATTAATTTTTATTTGACCAGTATAAAAGTACCGCAAAAACTCACTAAATATAGGTACACATTGTGGTGTTTCTTGGAGGGTTACTCTACTTTCTTGAGACTCACTCCACTGTGGACTCATTAACATTACCTGGATCGAAATAAATATTAGTAAGTACAATGATCAAATCTTGTTTATACATAAGAATAATTTCAAAAATTAGTATTACAATCACAAAATCACAAAATGGATATTTTCAGTATGAAATAGAATTATTAATATATTTTTTTTACTGTATATTATTATTAAATACAGTAATACTTCATGAACTTAAATTTAATGACACCATTTTTACCGTTTTGTAGTATTTTTTTCACTAATTTTTAAACAAATGCCATACATTATTAGTTTTATCTATGATATGATAAATATAGAGTATAAAACTTATGAAATTATTTTTCAAAAATTATTATTACAAGACTAATGTAATAAAATTTGATTTGATTTGTAACATATGCATAATAAACTTTTTTTTGTATTATTTAAGGTGATTATTTATTTAAATCGTATGTATTGCAGTGCAAAAAATCTTTGTTATGATCATTTAACAGTTAATACAATGCAATATAACAATAATCATTAATAGAACTATATATTAACAACTGCTTCGAAAAATGGAAATATTTTCGTGAAAACATCGCGAGAGAAAGTATTAGGAATGTTATAGTTATTATAGCCGATGAATTCTTTTTGTCCTCCATAAGAATAAAGGGGAAATGTGGGATAATTGAGGAAAAAATCGATGACCTTGAAATTAAAAAAAAAAAAAAAAAAAATGATTTCGACAAAAAAATTCTTTTCGTAAATGTATACAAACCCTAAAACAATTCAATTTTGACCTGAATAGTTTTTACATACAGAAAAAATTAAGACAAATATCAGGTGATATGAATTAGCTGAAATACCCTATATATTTTAAAAAATCACAAAATTTCAGCTAATTATTCACAAGAATGACATACATTTAATAAGTCATATCATTTATATAACAATTTTTCCAGTGGTTAGCAAAGAAATAAAACGTCAGTATTTTATTTATATATATACAGTATATTATATATTATATAATTGTATATTTATATTGTATATTATATATGTATCTATATATATACATACAGTAGTATACAAAGGAATAAAACATAAGGAGTGTATTATAAATTGGTTTTGTTTATAAACTTTATAATATTTTTCTCTTTCCTCCTAACCCTTCATACGATGTTTTATCAAGAATAATCTATAAATAAAAGCCTATCGATAATTATTTAACAAATTAAACGAGTTGCTTTATTACTACCAAATTAATAAAAATGAGATATTAAGATTGATTTCAATGACATACTATAGGAAATGACTTCAATGACATACCCATATAAATAATAAATAATCTTTTCATTAATAGTAAAGTGATAAAATTTATGCGTGGTCGTTTGTAGTCTCAAAGGCTACTGTAATATGATATAGTACGATCATTATTCTGCGATAGTGGTGGCGTGGCACCAATAGAGGTGTTGTCACGGCTATGAAAAGTGAGAAGTGGGCCAGATTGATTACGTGTTTATAGGTTTATGGATAAGCAAGATTTTTTATTAAAAATTGAGTAGGTCGATATGTGACTAATACTTGGAACTACTTATGAAACGTGTGAATAATGATAAACCAGTGCTATAAAATTACTTGAAGTCTTCAAGTTAAAAAATCGAGTGTAACTACCAAGTTACTGTTAAACTAAATTGATTTGTTGGTTTAACACTTTGGTGTCATTATAGTGACATTGATAATTTATTTATATTATTATTTATACAATATTATTTGTTTTTTATCTTTTTTAATTTTATCAACAAAAATGAGAAAGGGTACACATGACTCAACACGGTTGTGGATTAACCTCGGACCAAGGTCCCTCGCTCAACGGTAACAGTGTCTCTCGAAACCCCACATTGATATTTCACTGATGCATGCTCGAGATCCCCACCCTTATTCCACTACTCCCACCACTCCCTAAAATAGCCAACCATAGATTTTTGGTGCAGCATATTATCTAATAGTATTTATAATATGGAGAGGAAAAGAGTTTGTTTAAAAAATGTAAAATTTTATAAACATATCTGTTATTTATGTGCACTGGGTATATACATTAGAAAGACGATAATGTATATTTAAAAGATGAACTATTACTTTCTATAGTTTTAAGGTTAATCTAATTCTATCTTGCTAACATAACGTTAATATTCCACTAAACACTCTGTCTACTCTACACACTCTACACACTGACCTCTGACACTGACTCTCTCTCAGCATACACATTGCACATAAACTGCCTCTTCCCTTATTTAAACTTAAGAATCTCTCTTCTTTCATACACAGGCTTTTTTTCTCGATCACTCATTTCCCACAAGACCTCACCCTCAGTGGGCCAGGTACTTCAAACACTCAGACGTATTCCTAAACTTTCGCTCATTGCTCGTACTCGATACAGTCATGAATATCCCTTACTTTCGGGGACGGCCCAAGCGTTCCCATACACTCATTCTCGAACTCCAAAAATATCCTTCACTAACTAAAATTCTAGGCGCACTTGCAAAGACAGATAAAATGTGACCTTTCAAGCCTCAAAGAATATATCCTAATACTTTACTCTCAGTACCCTCACTGTTGCATCTAATCAATTGAATTTCTCCAATTGTCAAAAATGCATCACGCGCCAACTTAATATTGCGTGATTAGTTTTATATTTTTACAGATAATGTAATTTGAAATAGATTATTTATTTGTAATTAGTATCGTGATTGTAACTAAACTGTGCAATAATTAAATGTAAAACGTTAGCGAAGTACCGTTTCGGACATGCGTTTTACAATATTTATAAGATGTTTCGGTGATGGGTATCGAATAAGTATATTTCTGTTTTTTGATTTCTGTAATATCTCGTCGTGTCCTGTTCGAGATTGTTTTAATTGGTTAAGTGGATGTTAGTGGAGGACAAGTAGAGTTGTTGATTGAACGTAGATATGTCGACTTTTGGTTGAGGAGTGAGAAATTGTCAAGGAAGTTGCTTTTCGGTAGTCAATGACGTGATTTATAAGTAGGTGTCCGTTCGTCGCTTCGGTGGGTCTGTCGCAAGTGGATCCAATCTATTAGGTCGTAGTAGTGGTAGTTGTAAATTTCCTGTATTTTTGCAATTAGATATATAACTTAATCTGCTGAAAGTGTGACAAGGCACGTCTAACCATTGGAGTTGCAGTCGTAATACAAAATAATAAAGTCTTTAGAATTTTCGAAAATAAAGATATTAAAATAAGAGTTATGATATAAACAGTGCCTCTGATACCAAACACTTACAACAATCACTATTAATAATGTCCAGTATCACTTTCGTCCTTCATTAACACAGGCCTGCTCTTTCGTTGTTATTATTCTTATTATCCTTATTATCCTTGTCTTATATTATTTTCTTTGCAATATAATCTTTTTTCAATTATATAAGATTATTAGTAGGAACATAACCGTTAGATGTTACGCATATTAGCTATATTGTAATTGAGTATAACTACTACCGAGTTATAATAATATCAAAATTAAAATATCTCCTAAACTAATGGGTTTTTATTATAAATGACTTGATACTCGTTACGTCTTCAGCACCGCAATTTGGGATGATATTTTGGATGCTGGTTTTAATGAAATTAATCATATAGGTCTAGTTGAAAAGGTATTGGCTAGAACATGATTGTGAGTTTACTGTGTTTATTATATAGCGACGAGAATAGAGTTCTATGTGCTTTACTCTGTCTTATATATCGAAAGAAAGAAAAGTCAAGGTGAGAAGCTCTTATGTACTGTCAGGTATGTTCCCATACATACCTGATATATATTGTTGTATTCTAAATAAATCTTTTTTTTTGTTACAAACGTACATTTGTACGAGTACGTACTAGATCTTTTACAGTGACACTCCAAATCGACTACTAGCATAAGATTGGTGATTTTGGGATTATTGGCAATATTTAAATGTGAATAAGGAAGTAAATGGGGTTCGTCTATAGATTGAAGGTTAAGAGAGGATGATGTAGAAAAGATCGAGGTTGGAATGAGCAATAGGGCGATAAGGATGCGAAAGGGATAAAAGGGAAAGTTGGCCGGTTTGGAGTTTATCTAATGTACATAGATAAATACGAATAGATGATTAAATTTAAATGACTAGTCATCTAACAATATATATTATGCAGCAATCTAATTGTAAGTGCTTCAACAATACTTTTTTTTTTTTACAAAGGATGATAAATTAAAGCAATTAATGTATTAATGTTAATACATTGTATTAATTATAAACAGTGAACTTATAGTCATTAAAATTATAATGTAGGTATGTAAATGTATATTTGAAAATATAATATAACTTTAAATTTATTGTTATATTCCGTATGCCGTCAATGATGTATCTTATAACCAGCCGAAGTCTCCATATTTACTTGTTATGCGATGTCTAACATCTGATAGTATTTTATCTTTTTATCAAATATTATTGTAAAATGATTTATTTTTGAAATTGATTTATCTAGTTTACCTATATGTATCTTTAATAACAATTGGGACAGAACGAGAGTTGTAGAAGAATTGTATCGCACATGGTATTACGTTTTCGATAAGCAGAACAACTGCTATTATGTCAACTATCAGGACTCATTTTTTAAACCTGTTCGTATATATCGTTATATAATTCTTACAATTTTCATGATTTTATATTGAAAAAAATTGCGAGTATTCTGGAAACATGAATTAATAAGACGACGAAAACTTTATGTCGAAAATTCTTATGGTTTCTTTCAAAAAAATTCTCAAAAAGGTCCTTTAGGTCCTAGAATTGTAAAAGACCCCTTTAACCTCTTGCACTATGATTTAATTATGAGACACTGTGAACTGTAAAATTATTTCATTTTAATTAGTCACTATATACCTATTTTATTCACAATAAAATTATAAATTTTTTTAAGATTTATATAAATTTTGCCCATATTAAAATATTAACATAATAATAAAAATAATTTATGGGATTTGGCATGGAAAACTTACGAGATAGACTCGTCATCATAGAATAATGTAGTATAATACCAAATTTCGATTGCAGTATTATGAAGGTTAAATAAAATATACTATGATTCCATTTAAAAAAACAAAATTGATCTTTATATGTCCTTATTCATTTACTTAAGAAAAATTTACTTATATCAGATTATATGCTTCTCAGAATTATTCAACTTTTGTCTGACAATGAAATATTTATTAATATTGTTAACAGTTTCAAAAATGGCCGAATAGGTTGACTTAAATTTAAAGTATTATTTAAAGTATTAATACTTAATTATTTTGCATGTATTACTACACCTTTGAATCAATAATAATATGTTAATTGTGTATAACTTTTAATTCATTGTATTACTTATATGAGAAAAGGAACATCGTAACTAATTACAGTTCCTTATTTAAAAATTAGAAGCTAATAATTATTATAAACAAATTTTATTTAACAATACTGCGATAAAATTATTGCTAATTTTGAAAATTAATAATATTTATTTAATTTCTATATATTTAAATAAATGAGAACAAGAGAATGAGTAAATAAAATTATATCCATTGAAATTAAATTGTTTTTATAAAATACATTACTATTAATAATTTTCATGTAAAAGACATTGTAATAGTCAAATGTAAAAAGAGAAACTGCGCCTTTTCAGTTTTATTTCCAATTTTATTATTTTAAGTGAGTTTCTTCAAGTTTTATTTGCGAATAAACTGATTTCTTCTAAGCAATTTTTAGTTAACTTAATCAGTCAATTAAAATATTTATATTTAATTTAAATTAGTTATTTAATTTAATAAATATAAAGGGTTAAATTTAAAAAAAGAGTATAAGATTCACTTTTTACTTAGATTTGCACAATGTACTTAGAATAAAAAGACTACTGATATATGAATTTAATTAGTGCATTAAATATTTGTTACAGTTCTAAACAATTTCTATGTTTTTTTATCATAAGTATGAGGTAAATACAATATGTAACGTGATTTATAAAACTGTTAACAAAACGAAATAATTAAATTAATAAAATATAATTAAATAAAATAAACTTTATTTAATAATAAACTTTTGCTTTGATAGTCCTCCAAATATTTTAATAACATTTCGAAACATAAATGCAAAGATCGTAAAATAATCATTTAGTGAAACATTTAATTCCAACATACAAGTTTTAATAATATTGCTTAAGCCATACTTGCAAATAAAATTGAGTACTTAGTTCCACGTGTCACTTCCTTTTTTAAAGATCTACCGATATAATTTAAATTAATCTCGAATTTAAACTGGTTTGATTCGATTTTGTTTCTATAGATGGCGTTGCATTCTTGGTAGTAAGAAGTATATGAGTTATGTATATACTGTGTATAGTAATTATGAGCATTAACATCTATAAAAAGAAACGATAGTATAAAACGAAATATTTGCTTATATGTCAAATGAATTTTGCATAAAAATAGCACATTTGTAATATAATATTGCCAGAGTAAATGTTTAAATTTCTGTACATTGGTATTTCCATTACAATCCTCACTAATTGTTAAAACTAGATTCACGAATGCAGTCAATATTAATTTGTCATTGATATATACGTACATGCTTCGTATATGCATACTTCTATTGGATATCGGTATCTCTGACAATCGTTATTTCTCTTCTTTATTCACCCGAGTTACTGTAATATTTATTTTTCCAGATAAGTGCCTTAATATAATTTAAAGTAACACAAACAATACTGTATGTTATTTTTCTTAACTCTCTTTTCACATCGAGTAAGAATTAAACGAAAATTAATGTCAATTTTTAAAAATTAAAAATAGCTTTTTTTTGCTAAACTTTTACTCTATCGATTCAAAGTGTACTTAATAATATTGTATTACTACTATCATTTTATAATAATGAAATCAGTATTATTTTCAAACTAATAGCTTTTTGGAGAAAAAGTACTAAACACTTAACAAGTAATAACAGTAACAGTTATAATTCTTACATTTTCATATAAATGATATTTATCAAAATTATTTGAAAATAACTTAATTGCATATCGTTGTACTTATCTTTGTATTTCCACATAACTATGACATAAAAAATATAGCATTTAATTTAATAAAATGAAAATAACTTTGAATTTCAATATTTGTTCTATATTAAAATATTTCATCTGATACAAAATGTGCTTTATAACCATAAAAGTTTGTATATAGTTTTTTAATACCCCATTTATTTTCAGAGATATTTTGAAAATTTCTCTTTAACTATTCATTTCCCTATCATTGCTGAAACTAATCTGTTAAAATTAATTATTATTTAGAACATATATCGATGATTACAAATCTATTAACTGAACCATTGATATATAAAGATAAAATGGATCTCTCCTAGTATCTTTGATTAGAACTCCTTTTTTGATTTCTCTAATTGTTCTAACTACAATTGAGGATATTTTGTTTCACAATAGATCAACAATCAAACATTGCTTAGAAGTACCTTTAAAAAGTTTCATCCTTGCTTTATAATTAGTTATTCAAGCATTTATAGTATATAACTTTATCTCATTTATTTATTTCTCACTTTGATCTTGTTCCAAAAACAAAAAGTGAAAAATATAGCGAGATAAGAGACATAGAGAGAAATATAGGTCAATTTTTTAAATACTTAATGTACACATTTGTAAAGAGTGATTTACTTTGTATAAAACAAGTGGAGGACATTTGTTACATTAAAATATCTTTTATACCACTTTCCTGCAAATAGATTTTACATTATTTATACAAATTTCTGCATATAACATCCAAACAAAAATTTTTCTATGTGAAACAAGAAGAGAATAATATAGTAAAAAAAGTCGAGCGGCTCAACAAAATTTATCGCTTAGTAAATTTAAACAACTAAATTTTATTTTATGTTGCAAAATGTTCTAATGAAGGTATGACAAACTTTTTCCTTTAAGTTGATTAAAATTATAACAAATATTTTTTTAATTTTTTTATAGAAACATTTGTATGTGCTTAAAATACTTATATATATATGTTACTCATAAGTTCAGAATTTTTAATGCAGACTCTAAGATAACTAAAAAATGAAGAAAATTTTCTTCCCCTCCTTCTTGGAAAAAGGAGTAATCAATAGTGAAATAAAATAATGTCAATAATACTAAAAAGCATAATACATAATAAACACAAAAACTATTGTCTTATTATCTTCTGAGAAACTCTTGAAGAAAGAACTTTGGAACATCTTAGCTAAAACACTATGTGTAGTTACCTACAATTAGGTATTTACTTTACTTTATAATCATCTTATAAATTATATAGAAAACTCATTAAAAAAAAAATTTATTTGAGAAAAAATACGTGTAATTGTCATAATTTTGTAACATATATAAAATATAATTATAAACTTGGAAAATTCTTTTCTTTTCATTTATTTTTCTGTGTAAAATCATTAAAGTTATTTAATAGTAATTTATATATTTAGAAAATATAATAAATTATACCTTTATCTAAACATATCATAAAAACAAAACATATGATAAAATTGAAATTGGTTAGTTATATGAAGATATTGAGAAATATATAATATAAAAGCAGTTATGAAAATATAAATTTCACTTTTCTAAATATTTTAACATTAAATTTTGTATGTTTAATATAATGAACTTATATAATGTTCATACTTATAATATTAATGCATATAAAATATATTTTATATCAACTGCATGAAAAACTTAATTTTATATTTACATAATGGAAAATAATAAAAAATTAATTATTAGTTAAAAGTATTTTATATATCATAATTGGTTCATATTAAATTTTCTTTTATCCATTCCTTAATACATTACTTTTTGGTCTATACAATAATAAAGAAGAACCATAAAACATGAAAAATAAAACATGAAACTAAAAAATATTTAATATTTTTCAAAAACTTAATTGTTAAAATTGATTTATCTGATTAATACAGTATTATCTCTTAAAAGGCAACTTGATGTACTTTTCATAATGCAACTTTGCTAATTCATTCTTAATAGTTTTAAATTACTAATTTTATATAATAACAATAAAGTACATTTTTATTTAACCATCAATAATAACATCTGTACTCAATTTGATCATGTTTTGATTAGAATAATCTCACTACTTAATTCAAAATTTTTACATTACGTTAAAATAAAAATTATACAAATTTCACTTTTTATAGTAAAAATAATTGAATATTTAATAATAAAAATGTTTCTCTTCTTTCAAATGTTTAATTTTTTAACCATAAATATAAATATCATTTCTAGTATCACCTAGGTACATATAATTTCAGATAAAAGAATTTACTAATACACTGCAAAATTCAATTTTATCTTGATCCAGTTACATTTTGGAACCTCTTTTCATATAAACAAAGTTTGATGTTAATCATTTGTCATGAAATGAAAATTAGGTCAATCTATCATTATTTGGCACAACATACATTTTTTGTAAATAAATTAAATTCTACTAATACTTATTTTACTAATAAAATTTAAAATTAAATATTACATATTATAAATAAATATTAAATGTACTACATATATAAAGGGTGTCACTAAATTAGTGTTATGACCAAGAAGGAAGTAACTTTTATATGAAGAATAAAGTTAAAAATATATAATAATATTTTATCATACCAAAGTTTCACTTATATTTATATCTCAATTAGATAAATAGCATTACAAATTACTTGTGTTTCCTTGTTTATCATATAAATGGATAATGAAGAATAAATAATCAAACAGAGGTGTCTTTCACTTAAAAATTACTTTTTATTAATATAGAAGTTGTTGAAAATGACTTCTATTTGTCTGACAATATAATTATACCCAATGTATTATATTTCAATAAATGTAGTCAATGAATTATCAATATCGATTTACTTAAGAATAAACATTTAATGTCAAAAATTGTTACTCCATGTTAGTTTATTTTTTTAGACAAAACCATGTCTTTTTAAACTATACCACCAGTTTAGTGACATCCTGTATAAGAATAAATAATTGTGTTTTTCATTTAATCTTATTAACGTAATTGTATTATCTTAAAAAGTTAATATATTAACTTAAAAATATATTTGCTTACTTGGAAAACATCACTAGAAGCACAAAGTATAAGGCGATGTGCTGGATATTCTATACCATTAACAACAAGACAAATATCATTCATAAGACGTTCTGCATATAATGTTGCTATTTTTAATAGAACTGTACGTGAATTATCCACCTAAATAGGACATATAATAAATTTATAGTTTTATTTTTAAGTAAAATCTTATATACTTTTATCTTTTTTAAATGAAAATTTATATTGCTTTATAATAACCTCTATTGAATCTGAACTTTCAGATTTTCCAACATTATTTGAAATATTATTAGATTCCTCAGTTTGTTTGTTTGTCTCCATCTCTGAGGAACCTGTCATACTTGATCATCACCCTTTTCTTTTGTATACTTTCTTATTTTTTTTTTTTATTATATCATAGTATATATTTTATTTTATAATAACAGTAATTCTCCCGATAAATATTCATAATCACTTGTTTATAAATATTAGTGTTCTTCAAAAATGTATAACTGTAAGAAAAATATATTCAAAATATAGTGCATATGTATATTCATTAGCAACAAATAATTATTAAAGAATAAACTAAAATATATTGTAATATTTTACATAATATAAAAATTAATAGAAAATATATGTTTAAAAGAAAGAAACAAATTAAAATATGTCAGTGAATTATAATAAAAATATCAATTATTTATGTTATTTAAACATGTTAATGTAGATAAATATATACATATATATTTAATTACGTTATGCATATGTTTTATAAACAACAAATATTATACTATGTCTGATAGTCGTTGTATTTACCTTCTATAATAACATTTAATAAGATAATGACTGATAACGTTTAATTCACTAAAAACTGTATAATTGGAATGAATTAAAGAGATTTTACTAATAAAATACGAAAGAGGTGATTTGTGATAGTTTAGTTATCTATGTCATCTTATTTTATCTATTTAATATTATATCACTGAAATATAAATTATATAAACGTTTTAATAAAGTAACCAAGGATTGTCACTGTTTTTATTTTAATATTTGTATCCACATTATTTCAAAACGCCCAAACTCTTAAAAATCACATCGACGTGGAATAGTAACTGAAATAGAAACTGAACTGATTTGAAAGTCAATTGTACAAACACAAGACAGTAGAAGTGACAAAGTAAGCGCTGTAGTATACTTAGCGCGAATTTTGATATTGGCTTTAAAATGACACGAATTCTTGAAGTATTTCATATTTTTAAGCAAAGTGAGATATTAATTAACTAAATAATATACAAATAAATATCCAGCTAATATGATTATGGTCAATCTATGTGAGATACAATTAATTGATAAGACACGATTAATTAATACATACGATAAGTTATTATAATCTTATATATTTTCCTTAAAACTTGAAACGAAAACTTCTTAAATTTAGGACAAAAAGAAGCATCTTAATAGCTTACATCATAATATTTACTAAGTATGAATATTAATCAATTAATTATATTTCATTGATTTCAATCAATCAATTATATACATAAATATATTAGCATTATTCTCATATTTGAATACTATCTATAAAATTGATTTGGTTACCTTCAAAGAATCGTTTGATCATTTTAATCGAGATATTAAAGTTTATTTATTAATTAATAACTTTCAATATATAAAATAAAAGCTTTTGCAAAATTTAAAAATTAAGGAATTTATGCACGTTTAGAATAATTATACATGCATATTTGATAGTTTTGAAATCATATTTTTAAATTTAACAGTGTAAAAATACTTATGATTAAGTTAACAATGTGATAGATTTGAAAACTTTTGTGGATGTTTATACACATATATACATATATAAATTTTTTTTGTTTATAACTTTTTCCATTTTTCATAAATTTTTTTTTCTTTTTTTCAAACTTCATTGATTTAGATATTATAATTTTTAAATCTTCTATATTTTTTACTGTTAAGAATATATATAGTGTAGATTATAATAGAAGCTTGTTTTATGTTTTATTCCTATAAGGGAAAAGAGTTTTTATATTACCAGGAAAATATTAGTCTTTTATAACTTAATTATCTCTCATCTATTAAATTAAAGTGATAAAAAATATCAAATTTCATGAATATTGAAAAAATTTGTATAAAGTATTTAAATTTCAATCCATATTATAGAGTACTCTTAATATAGAACTTTTATTTATACATATAATTAAAAAATATTTAATTTTTACGCAATTTAAAAATTTGATAATTTTTTATGTTTAATGTTTTAATATTACAACAATTTACTTCAATAAAAATTTACACTATTTATAAAAATTAATACAAACATACTCGTAAAAAATAATAATACGATTAACAAAACAGGAAACAAAGTGGAAAACAAATAAAAGCAGAAAATCAAAGCTTATATAACATTTTCCAATCTCTTTTTAATTATCATGGAAATAATATCAAGATCATGAAAATAATGGAAATAGGGAGTAAAAAAAAGATAGAATATAAAGGAATAGTATTTAAACAGTTTTACAACATATTTTTAAAAATATTTTATGACTTATTAATTTTTTGACATCATGCATTATTTTCTTTTTATATAGAATGATGGAAAAATTTATTATAAATTTATAAAATATTTAATAATATATGCACAATATTTTTAAATTAATTCAACAAATTTAAAAATTAAACTTCAAATATTCATTAAATAAATTATGATCTTATTAGTAAAATGTAAGATGTCAGAAAACTAACTGCTGTATTATATTTCTTAATATTATACATTATTAATTTTAATAGTTGTTTTTAAAATAAATAAATTGGAAGTATTTAATAGTTTTGCAAAAGATACTAATGAATTTATTGAATTTTGTAAAATGTATGTTATTTTATGAAATAATATTTAAATAAATGTGATATTAATAGTTATAAATGTTATGTACATTTGATGGATTTAATTATAATATAAAGGTAAACATTAACTTAAAGTTTAGTCAATCAAGATATTATAATTTTACATTATACATTTATTATAATTTTCTGTAGAAAAATTATTGTTATAATTGAATGTAGTTTTTCAAAAATTTATTAATTTTATGTAAAATATTATTTTTTTCTACAATAAAAGATTGTAATTAATAATTTGTTTGTATATTCAAAAAATGAATGATTTTAATTCCTATTTATTTTTATAAATTTTGATAATCAAAAATAAGTTGAATTTAAACACAAATTATTTAAAATAGGAGTGACGTATATTGTTATTCTCGTTACAAACAATAAAGAGACATTCAAAGATGTACATTCCGAAATTATAAAATAACAGTAAAAAAATACAATCTTTAATTCAGTTTTGTATCATAAGGTTTCTCAATACTTTTTTTTCATACATATTTTATCAGTATGTCTTTGGAGAGTTTTTGTAACATATTTATTGTAACTTAATTCAGTTTGTTCTCAATTTTAGGATACATTAAATTTTAGGAAAAATCTTAATTATCACATTCTATAGTACTTAAAAATATTCTATATAAATTCAAATAAAAAAATAAAACAAAATATACATTAATATCTGTATCTTATATAAAAAATTTATGAAAACTTATACAGTACATTAAAAGTTACATTTAGTTATAATTAGCATATAATACTCTGCCTAAATTCATAATCATATGAAAATGATGTGTTTATAATTTTGTGTAAGTAATATGAAGTATAAATTATACTTCATCAATGTATTTCGTTTTCACTATGTTTTTGTATTGCTTCTTCAATGTTATTTCTATATTCATTTAACTCTAAAACAGCAAACATTAGTTTTTGCACTATCCATAAATATAAATCAACAGATTTATGAATTTTAATTTTATGCTCAAATGCTTGAAAATTATATTTAAATTTTATATTACACAATAAACATATTGTATCGTGATATTTTAAATAATGAATTTTATAACACTGAATACTAGAAAATTGTTTTGAGCATATCATACAATCAAAATATTTGTTGTCTATATTATTATTATTAAATTTTTGATATTCATAAAGAGATAATAATCGTTTCAGTCCAAGAATTTTTATTATATTCTGAAAAGTTATATTTTCGTATGTTACTTGAATATTAATATTATCTTCTTCAAAACATAAATTATCTGAAACTATATGATGGCACACTAAATGTTTCGTTAATTTATCTGTAGGATATAAGTTATTACAAATTTGACACATTTCCTCTTTATGCCATTTTTCTAAATGAAGTTTCAATTGTAATTTTGTAGCACATAACAAATTGCAATGTAAACATTTAAATATTTTTTCATTATTATGTTGTATGTTAGATGTAATACACATTTCTGAAAGTTTGCCACTCAATTCATCCAATTGCTTTAAAATTTTTACATCTTCATTTCTACATGTAATAGTACTGTCATTCATTAATTGAGCTCTTTCTTTACTAATTTCATTATTAACATTTGTATTATGTTCAGCATAAGGTAAATGGTTTTTTGTAGATAAATTTATAAAATTGTCTACATTATTACAGTCTTCACTTATTGAGTGTGTTGCTTCATGTTTTGTTAACATATATGTTGTAAGAAAGCTCAATTTACATACTTTACATATATGTGGACCTACACTTTCCATATGATAATTCATATTATGTTGGGTTAAAGATTTGCCATTGGAAAAATTGATATTACATCTGTTACAAGTCCATGAAGTAACATTAGTACACATATGAATGTTCACCATTGCAACTGAAGTAAGAATTTTATTACAATTGTCACAAATGTGAACTACAGATTCATCATTATGACAGTAATATTTGTGGCGTAAATAATTTCGAAGTAATGCAAAATTTTCTTTACATGGATTGCAACGCCATTTTTTATTCATTTTATTTATATTATGTTCATTAAAAATTTGACATATTGTTTCCCCATGTACTTTATTCTCATTTTGAAAAACTTGCTTTGATATTTTTGTTTTAAATGATGCATTATGATTCTTTTTAGATATAGGGGTATTTGTCGTCGACAGATTTTTTGTTTTATGGTAACTATTAAAATATGGTATTGTTGGTAAATCTGACAATTCTGGTCCTTCAATCTCGATCGTAGAATCATGTAAAAAAAACATGTGTTCTTTTAATATTGTTAAGGTGCTAAATTTTTTATGACATATATTACAATGTAATTTTTTTAAACCACAAGATATATTTTCTTTACTTGAATCATTTATAAAAGTAATATTTGCAACAAGATTTATTGGAAACATATTTTTCATTTCATTTTGAGTGTTCTGCTGTTCATTAGAACTTCTTTTATATCTTTTTGTAACATTCATATTGAATTTGATTGACTTTTGTCTTTTTATACCTTTTTTTGTATTTTGTATAAGATTTACATGTAATATGAAATTGTAACCATCATCTGTTTCACTTGTAACACTGTCTTCTTTGGTCATATATTCGATATTTCCATTTTTAACACTATCAACTTCTTTATCAATTATTTCTGATATTAAAGTATTTTTCTTTGGTTCTTCTAAATCTATACTAGAATTTAATATATTATTATCTTTAAAATCTTTAGTATAGTCTTGGGTATTTTTAGTAGATGTATTTACCACAATTAAATCATTTTTCAGTTTGATCATATTATTATCTTTTTGTGGCTTTTGTTCTTTATTTGTATTAACAAGAGAATCTGTCATATGCTTAGACATATGAATTAAGAACATATGTTTTCTTTGATATTTTTTAAAGCAAAAATTACAAACAAAACAGAAGCTTTCTTTGATTTTGTTACATTTTTTAAATCTTTGATCAATGTTAGCATTAGAAGTAGTGGGAAGATCTGATCCTGAAATAATTGTAATACTATTTGAATATTCTTCATTAATTTTTAATTTTTCTATATTTTCTTCCGTATTTGGAACTGTTTTCATTATTTCAGTAATATTTGAATGTTCTGTGTTCTTTATCTGCTTTTCTTTTACTTCCACCTTTAATAGTAAATTTTCATTATTTGAATTATTATAATGCATATTATTTTTTAAATTCATTTCTTTTGTGTTAATACAGTATTTGTCTACATGATTATTATTTTGTGCTCCAGTTTCCTTCCCTAAATTAGAAATTTCAGCCAGACTGGCAGTAATATCAAAAATATAATTTTTGTTTAAAGTATTATTTCTATTAAGTATTTGTTCACTCTTAAATATACATAACTCAGAAGTATTAACTATTTGTTTTATTTCCTGCTGTTTAACATTATCTGTACAATAATTAAATCTGTTATGTACTTTGTTAATATGTTGCTCAAAATCTGCTATGTGATTAAATATTTTTAAGCAACAACAGCATTCAAATGTATCCTTGTTAATTAAATTTAATTCCTCATTGAAATTAATAATAACAACAGTAAACTTTTTTCTTCTACCAGATGATGTTCTTTCACATTGTAAATGTACATCCATTACATGTTCTTGAAAATGAGATAAAGAAGTAATTGGTAAATCACACAGTGTACATTCAACACAAAGTTTTTCACCTTGAACAAAATTTATATTATTTGAAAATTGTTGCAAAAGATTGAAGACTTCATTACATTTATTGCACATTGCAACACTTTTTCTTATTTCACATTCATGTACTTTTTCTGAATTAAGAATTTTTGATCTTTGCCTTGTTCTTTTATACATTAAACATCTTTTGTTTTTTAAAAAAAGTTGTAAAATATTTTTGTTACAAACTTTATTCTCTGATGAAATTTTATATGTATTTGATCTAAATTTGATATTTGTTATGTTAGCATTAATTTCTTTCTTTAATTCTTTTTTAAATTTTGTACATTTTCTTTTAAATACTGATTTATGATACAACACATTTATTTCTTCATTTTGTTTAACTCCAGTAGTTCTGTATTCTTCATATGCAGAACATTGTGTTTCTGTAATATTTTTTGTTTCATAATATATGATTTCATTTTCTTGTTTCTTTAGCATGTTGTTTTCAACATAGTTCGAAGTTTGAATTAACTTAGATAATTCAGATAAAGGAAGATCTTCTATTTTTATTAAAGATATGACTAATGATTTAACATCCATATCATTTTCATTTTTTGTTACAGCTTTGTTTATTTTAATATCAGTTTCATTTTGCTGTAATATAGGAATTTTAGAAAAATTATTTGTATTTTCTTTTTCTACTGCACTTCCACAGCATTTATTTTTGTCTGTTTTCTTTATATGTTGTTTATGTTTATGTACTGTATTTTCACACAACATATTTTTTTGTTTTCTTTTTCTTATTTCCAAGTGGCATGATTTTACTGTTTTCTGTTTTTTACATTTTGTATAAATACTTTTGTTAGATCCTTTGGTTGTAATAGAATTACTAATTTCACAGTTATTTTCTCTTTTCATCTTTAGTGAGAAGTCGCAGTCAATTCCACATTTAGAATTTAAGTTTTTAATATTGGAAGAATTAGATTGTTTTCTTTTATGTGATTTACATATTTCTGTTCTCAAACATTTTTGTTTTGATGATTTTATTTCTAACCTAGATAAGCTTGTCTTTTGAAATTCCACATTTAATGTACAGTTAACTTTATTTTGATGTTCCTGTAACATTTTATTATGAGAAAAGGTATCACCACATAAATTACAAGATTTAGATTTATTATGTAAGCGAATTGTTCTTTGCAAATCATCTTTCAGCATTGCTTCACAATTTTTTTTTATTACATTTGGTGTTTTAATTTCATTTAATTTTCTGTTATCCTCACAGTTTTTTTGTAAGGCACTAGATACATTTTTCTCATCGTTATTTAAAGTTTGATTTATTATATTTGTTGATCTTAAATTTCTTTTTGAAGGGATACTTAAACTCTGTTGAACTTCTTTAGAGTTTTCCTTCTTCAATGTACATCTGGCTCTTATATATTTTTTTGCCATATTTATTAACACACTTTGACCTTTACTTGTACAATTTGTTAGTATTATATTATAATCCCAATTTTCTTCATAGATATTAGAGACAATTATATACTTTTCCTTTTCATAATGGTCTTATTTGAATTTATTTTATAGATGAATTTATTTATTAATATTCTGTATATTTATATATATATAAGGAATTTTCAAATTCTTTGCTAAATTTCACAAAAATAATATAAAAGTTTATTTTATATCACAAATTTGTTATGGTAATATTTATGAATTGTTATATGATTTTCATATTTCTATGGTAAACAGTTTCGTTTTGTCTCTATATAAAATATTTTCTCCTGTTACAAAAAATGTGTTATATTAGTACTATTATATTAGCTGAAAATAACATATTATTTATAACTTTTATTCCTTCAAACTAGATATAAACATAAATAATTTGCTTTTATAATTACAATAAAGTGAAAACTTACTTTACTTTTTATAAAGCTTTATGTTCAATCAATAATAACTTATTCTTCATTTGATTCGTATAGCTATATTTTTTTATTATTCTTATAAAAACTGTTGTAAAAGTTAAGAATCATGTAAAATGTTTACTAATACACATTTTTTAATACTTGTTCCTATAAGAATACAACAATTATGCATACAATATATAGAATATGTAAAATTAATTTATTTAATTTTAAAAGGTTCAAATACTTCATTTTTAATTTATAAAAATATGTTTACATATAAATAAAAAAATTCTGTATATGTATTGAAATGTTGTGATGGTATAAACATACTAACCTTAATATTCAATACTTTACTTTACTAACAGAGAATTCTAAAGAAGTAGCAAACATTATTAACTCTTTTCATTTCTTAGAATAAATATTTTTCGTATTATAAGTATTATTTATTATATTATGTAATAATTGAATACGTATTTCTTCTTTTTTTATCAGTAATGATACTTTATAATTGGTGAAGCTTGAATATATCATTTATAAATTTGAAAATGTCAATTGTATATGGTTTTACTGCCAGATGGCAGCAAAGAAAATGGACAGGTACATTACATTTGGTGATGGGTCTTATAACACGTAGTTTAATGCCATAAAATGGTTTCTATAAGTAATGTTTATAACCTAAACCTTATGTTGATGTACCTGATGGAATGCTTTCTGTTAAATTAATATAAACTATTTATCTGCGTAAGATTTATGATAATTATAAGTATTTATACTTTATTAAATATATTTATGTTATTAAATATATAAAAATTAATAGAAAATCAATTATTAATTATATACTTTATTTCAATATATGTATGAAGTACGAAAATTGTGAAAATTTAAATCGTTTAATAATTTAAATAAAATTTTTGTTTTACATAAAAGATAGGTATATTTTTTATTTTATTATACACATTAATAATATTATATATTGAGTGGTGTTTGTATAATTAAATATTATATAAATGTTAATCTAATATTAATAAGCATATCTAATATAATATTACTAATACATAGTATAAATGATACAATAGTGTTGTTTATATAATTATTAGTTACATTCTTTTTTATTAAATATAATTCAATAAATTAATTATTTTGATTTGAATCATTACAGGTTATACAGCAAAAATGTATATGATATATTGTATATCTATTTGTATAATGGTTTGTTTGATAATCATTGCAAGAATATATTTCTTGATGTTTTGTACAAATAAAACAGAAAGAAGAAAACTAATTCGAGATAAACCAGTTAAAGCAATGATTGTATTAGGATCTGGTGGTCATACTGCAGAAATGATGAGAATTCTTAAATATTTAAGTTTAAAAAATTATTCACCAAGAATATATGTATATGCCGATACCGATTTAATGAGTATAGAGAAAATTAAGAATTTAGAGAAAAATAATATAGACTATAAGACAATTAAAATTCATAGAAGCAGAGAAGTTCATCAATCATATTATACATCTATTTATAGTACTATTCATGCAATTTTGGAATCAATTCCGCATTTATGGAGAGATTGTCCAGAGTTACTTCTGTGTAATGGTCCAGGCACATGTGTTCCTTTGTGTATAATAGCATTCTTATTTAAAGTATTCTATATTACACATACTACTATAATATTTGTTGAAAGCTTCTGTAGAGTTAAAAATTTATCATTAACAGGAAAAATTTTGTATTATATAGCTGATTATCAAATAGTACAGTGGCCATATTTATATGAACCAAATGATAAGAATAATAAAACACTTTACTTCTAGATAAAATAATTTTAATTCGTATTTTTTATTTATTTTCTAGTTATACCTACATCATTTTTAAAAAATGAGTAACTGTGCAATCATTACAAAGTTGATTCCATGGAATTCATTAACCAAAAACATACAAAGTTATTTACCTATTGAAATAAATATATATATGACAACAATTGGAACTAGCTTAAGAAACTTTGTTGAAAATGAAATGTAAATAAAGATTTATATATAACCATATAAAATAATTATAGAAATTTATTAAATTTTATTTTGTAGTTTTTTACCATACATAACTGTAACTAAATAATATAGTTTATGTAATATTTTATTTAATATTTTATAGCATTTTGTATTTTATTTGTGAAATAAGTCACCAAAAATAATAAATATTTGTATTAAAATGGTATTGAAAGGGAAAAGATATGTATATGTATTTTTTAAAAATTATCTCTTTGAAACTACTAAAATAAATTAAAGTTGTACTACATATCAGATAAGTTTACATATATTTATTTCTTATAAGTGATTTAAGTATCAATAAATATCAGTATATTTCATGACATAATTTCTAAAAATAAATATTAAATATAAAATTTTTGGGTGCTAGATACTTCATCTTTATTTAACTCATAAAAAATAACAAACTGGTTTAATCCATAAAAAACAACAAAGAAATACTTATTTGTTATTTTTAATATTATACTAAAAAGAATATAAATGTAATTTTTACTTAAGGAATAATTAGGAGTACTCAAAGGAAACAACATAATTACAGAAAAATATTTCATATATAAGTACATTTGAACATATATAATATTACATAACAAGTAGTACATATTTAAAAAAATGACATTTCTCCATAAATGATTGAAACAAAGTTATATAATAATGTTTTTTTCATCTAAATCTTCGATTGTAAACAAAGGAACTTAAAATATTTGTTTAATATATATGAGCTTAACAATATTTAGATTAATGTTACAATTTATAATTCTAACTATACTTATTATTACATTTTATGATAAATCAAGAAAAGATATATCTTATATTTTTATAAATTAAAAATTATTTGAAATATTATTTTTCTTATGTATGTTATATATCTGCTTGTTAAATATTTCTATGAATATTTTTATTAAATTTCTTATATTTGAATTTAGTTTCTTTTCTTCTACATTTGTTTTTTCGATTTTAGAAATATTATGACACTAAAAGCAATTATTTTGTATAGTTTTGATAGTAAAATTTGTTATATTGAGTTATAATATATATATAAATGGATGCATATTCAACAAGTATTTGATACCTTTTTTTTTTCTAACTATTATTGAATGAAGTAAAATTACATAAATATATTACAAGAAAATTTGTTTTAAAAATAACGTTTCATATAATAAGATTTTGATTGACTTATTTTTTTTTAAAGAGAGTAATAATTTCTTCTATTGTACTACTAATTGTAGAACATTCTATATTAATTCAATAACTACTAAATGGAGTTTTTGTGAATTTTTATCTTTATAAAAAATATATGCGTTTCTGTTGATAATACATTATTAAAAAGAATATTTTTAAGAAAATTATATGAATTTTATAAATAAATTGTTATTTACTAATAAATAATGTTATGTAATAAAATCTTTATAGACAATAGTAATAAATGAACTTTTATTTAATTAGTTAAGTACCTTTATAAATCACAAATAATTGAGGGAAACATATATTAATTATAACAAAAAGGCAGTAGTAATTAAGAAAATTAAGTTTTGTATTACTAATATTTGATATACATTTCTCTAGGTGTTATATTATACATTTATTGTTTTCTTCAGTTTTAAGATGAATATTTAAATATTTCTGGTGACTTATTTATTTATAAATACGAATATCAATCAAATGCTTGAATATCAGTAATGATCAAATGGTTTTATTTTATGAAAGAATTGCACCAATAAAATGGGTAAAGAATTCATTAATACTAGTTGAAGCTTGCTTGGATAAAACATGGGAGATATTAAATTCTGGTCATTGGCAATTTGTCCCAATTGAATATCGGTACTGTTACACATTATGTACTATTTTAAAGGTGATATCACAGATTTAATTTATATTACATATTAATACAATTTTTTTTGTTATATAACACTAAATATTGATTACTCAATATCTACAGGTAGTATTATTGGAATTTCAATATAATAGTAATAATAAAGAATTTACAAAGAATACAATTTTGTTGAAAAATATTATTCAGCAAGTTGATAAAGGTATTTTACTAGGAGCACCACTTCCAGATATATCTGATTTGTTACCAAGAATTGCTTCAGAATTAAATAGTTGCATTAGTAAGTATTAGAAATAAAAAAATTAAAATAATAAAATATTTTTAATATTTTTATATCATATTTTTTCAGCAAAGTCAATAGAAATGTTGGATTTAGACAAATTAATTATTGATGTCAAAAATTTATACGACTTCATATTGCCTGGATTTACTGAAATTGTACAATATATTGAACCCTCGATGGAATTATTTTATAAAGAAATATTTATGCCAAAGGTACCAGCAATATTAAAAGGTAACATTTCATTCATAGTTACTCTACTCTACTTTTTTCATTATTTGTTATTTATATGATATTTTATAATTGTATTTTTATTATCTTATTTTATTTTTTGAAGCAAGAAATGTGATTCTTTTCTAAGTCTATTTTATTGCAGCTACAATCTTTTTAATGAATTTTTATTTTAATTTAACTTTAAATATTCTAGATTGCATCAAACATTGGAAAGCTTTGAAGCAGTGGAAAGATTTGAAGTATTTAATTAATGTAGCCGGTCACCGAATAGTACCTATTGAAATTGGTTCACGTTATACTGATGAGAATTGGTCACAGCAACTTCTGAGTTTTTCAGAATTTCTACAAAAATATGTATTAACAAAGGGAGATCAAGTTGGTTACTTAGCTCAACATCAATTATTCGATCAGGTTTTGTTTTTTATTTTTCAATGTAGCATGTTAAGTAGGTATTTTAATTTGGTTAATAAAAATCGACTTTTTGGAGATTTTTTTCTAAGGAAACCATGATACATTTTAATATGCTGTTTTCACATTCAAATTTATTTATGCTTAGAGAATATTTATAATATTTTTTAACAGAATTAATGAAAATTGTGTAAATTATATAGTCTTAGGTAAATCATTTTTTAAAAACGGGCTCGAATGGCTGACATGATTCCAAACTATCTGATTATTGGAAACGAAAAAACCAAAAAGCATCTTAATTAGTATAAGTACAGCTATAGCATAAACCACCAAAACAGGGAAATTTCGGAAATTAAAAAAATGGCAGCATTTTGAAGTTTAAATATCGATTTTCCTTGTGCTTTACGCCCTTTGGTTGGTAAATAAAAATAGAAAAGAACATCGGATTTTGAAATCCGTGGTTCATGCGATAAAGGTACATCCGGTGAAGATCTCCAAATTTAAAGTCAATTAGTCAACTAAAACGTGAGATATCCCGTCAGCCAATTAAAAAATATGGTTTCAAGAAAAACACGTTTGAAGTTTTTGTCTATAACTTTGCCAATTTTACGAATTCAAACAAATCTTTTTACACAGACATTTTCGAAATCATACATTTTCAGAAAATGTAAAAAGAATCGATTTTTTAAAATGCAGATTACAATACCTCTTTAAATGCTGATTATTTAAAATGAAAGTTTAAATATTAAATGTATAATAATAATTTCAGATACCAGAATTGAAAGATGATTTTACAATTCCAGAATATTGTAATTTTACAGACAATGATGATGTGGAGCAACCAGACATAAATGCCTGGTTTGGACCTAGTGGAACTATTTCACCTCTGCATTTTGATCCCAAAAATAATCTTTTATGTCAAGTATGAAAATAATTTTTTGTTATTTAATAATATATAAGTAAAAATACTTATGATGAAAAATATGATGAGTATGAATATGATGATAATGACAAAAAATTGCTGTTAATTATCTATTTCAAAGGAATATGAGTATTACAATTTAATATAAATTTTTATAATTTAATACTAATTTTCATAATTTACAGCTAATTTGATATTGATACATTAAGTTAAAACATATTAATTTATATTATATAATTGTTTTTTGTTATATTTTAGGTGTTTGGTTATAAAAGAGTTTTTTTATATCACCCAAATGATTCATCTAATTTATATCCATATGATACAAGATTACTTAATAACACTGCACAAGTTGATCCTTTGAATCCAAATTATGAAAAATGGCCTAACTTTAGTAAAACTAAAGGTTTGATGTGTTATTTGAAACCTGGTGACATACTTTATATCCCTCCAAAATGGTGGCATCATGTAACTTCCTTGACCCCAAGTTTTTCAATTAGTTTTTGGTGGAATTAGATATGAAAAAATATAATTATAAACATAATATGAAATACAATATATTTAGTTACTAATATCATCTAAATGATTTATTCTAATTTGTATTTTATGAGTTGAATTTTATCATTGTAAAGAAATAAAATGTAATTGAAGTATTACTGTGAAGGTTAACGATTCCAAAAGGAAAGGTTGTTATTTTTATATAACATCAAAAATATTATTAATACATTAACTTCATTAAGAAAATGAAAAAATTTTCACAAAACTTTTTATAATAAAATCATATTGTTTTAAGTTTGATTATATGTTTGTTTATATTATTACATTAGATATATACATATGCATTTATGTTTAAACTAAGATTTTATTGTTAATAAAGTCTAAATTAATATTTCAATATTTAGTATAATCATAGAAATTATTGTTTAATAATTTACTTATTGTTATACTATCTGTAAAGAAATAAAATTCATTAAAGTACTAAGAAAAAATGAAAATACAATTAATAAAAATTAGTTTATGCTTGTGAGTTATAACTAATATCAATTTGAAAAGTATAAGTTATTAAGATGGTTTCAAAGGTAACAATTATTAAAATATATGTATTAATATAGAAAAAATAAAAAATATACGACTTACTAAAGCAATTTAAACATTGACATTTGAAATATTTAACAAATGAAATGTATGTAAGTTACATTAAAATTTTTAAGTAATAAGCGGTAGAAGATAAATGGAATAAATTTCAAGAGTAAATAGGTAAAATTAGTATATGGTCCAATGATATTTACAATAGATATAATACATACATAGACTATTCGTGATTTCGAAAACATATATAAAAAGTAAGTTTTTGAAATTAAGTTCAATGCAATATTTTTATGATTATGGATAGAGAAAAACATAAATTTAAACACATAGAAATTATTCAGTGAAATATCGAAATATTTTTTTAATGGTATGAAGTTACATGATAAATAATATCGAAGTGTTCTGAGTATAAATATTTAAATATTTTCAAACGTAATTTTAAACATAATGCCTATAAATTGAGATTAGTAAAAATTAGTTTCTAACGAAATAACGTGAAGAAGCGAATATTATATAATAAACTATGTATCCAATATCGATTGAATTCAAAATTAATGGATTGAAATTCAAAAACGCAAAATTTCGTATAATATCGAAACAGATGTTAAAAAAAAGAAAGGATCGAATAATAAAATTTCGTTAACAATATTTACACGAAAATATTAGATTATAACGTGTAATGTCGTTTATAAAAAATTATTAACGCTAAAAGTGGTTTAAGAGAATATTAGCGCGGAATAATACAATGAATTGCTTGAATACTGCTGTGGTCCACGAGTAATGCATGTTCATAATCAATATATATGTTAATTGAATACGGTAACTAAGCAAATAAGGTAATTAAAACATAACTGAAAAATAGATAAAATGGAAACAAGAAGAATGTTGTCAAAGCATGTGTAAATATCAAAAACTATAGATGTGTAAAAGGTAGAAGTAGTTTGTAAAATAATATCAAATAAAATTAACAGAATAGCAAGAGAAAGGAAAAGTTCATATATGACGAACTGATAAACGAGGTATAGGACTCGTTTGTGGTAAAGAGTAAATTTCTGAATTTATCACAAATACAAGGAATTAAATAAAATTGATGTAAAATAGAATGCATGTGTTAAAATATAAATAGAGAAAATGTAATTACAGTAAAAATAAAAAATGAATGAATGTATTAAAATTTTAATGCAAGAATAAGAAGAAAAGAAAAAAATAAATGCATAAGATTAATAAAATATAATGTTTTATCAAAAACATTTAAAAAAATTTTTTTGATTTTTTTATTATTATATTTGATAAAATTAATAATCTCTATATAAATCATTATTAAAAAACGATTTTACGTTTGCAGAGATATTTATATAAGTATCTATATAATTAAATATAATTGTATTTACGTTACTTTATGATTATTTTGTTACTTTAAATTACTACTTCATATTTATTATTTTGACCTCTTTGTACAATTTTATTAAACTTCATTTAATTTTTTATATTTTAAATAATAATAGTAACAATAAAGTAATATTAAACTATAATTCTACTTAATTTTCTGAGATATTCGTGTTATAAATTTCATAAATGTAATATATATTTACACAGTACTTATTATTATAGTGATATATGTTGTACTTATTATAGCGATGTTACGAAAAAGAAAGGAAAGAAAATAATTCGAAATAAAATTTAGGAACCAGGAAAGTATTCCTTTTGCTTAATTCATTTCATTAGCTATAACTTTAGAAAACAAGGAACTTAGAGGAATTTCAACCAACGAGATCTAATAAATTTCTAATTTTTCAATATAGTAGCTAGAAAAGAAACGAGCTCTTAATTTAATTCTTCCCACTCTAATTGTTAAAGAACAATTATATTAAGCTAACTAGAGGATTAAATAATGCTGAACGTGTTTCATTGGTTTAAATAAAATATGTATATGCAAATCATCGAAGCAGATGCACCACAAAGGCGTTCATGAGAATAAAACAGAATGCTATAAATACTCTTTGACCTACGTTTTCAGTATGGAGCGTAGGAAATATACGTATACGTAGAGTCTGTCAAACGAAATACACAGTTTATTATTTGGGAATGACGACAGAGGAGGCATTTCCACCGATCATTAGGTTCCAGGTAAAAATGTGTGAAAATAACATCTGTCAAAGAATGTGCGACATACTTTTGTTCAAGCTTATATACCGCAATATATATATATATGACGCATTTAAAAAATTTCTTTCCTTTTTTCAGTGCGCAACGAACTAAAATATTTCCGGGTTTTCGAAATAAATATTACAGTAATAACGTTCGATGAATAGTAATTAGGATATATCATTTAGCTGAATTTTAGTTGTAGTACCGTTATTGGATAGATATCGACTGTGTGTCATTCTCTATGCTTTAAGATTTATGTTGTAATACTGGCGAAAATCCAGTGTTTAAGAAGTTGCAAACTATTTTTAGAAAGTTCATATAATTAACGTATTGTTGATTCATTGAAACAAGACATTTGAGTCAAAACAAATTGAAAAGTCGAAACAGGTATACCTAGCTGTGCACGGTTAAAAATAATAATTTTTTAATGATTCTTTTTTAAATGAAATACATATATTAATAGTAATGCAAATTTCTATGATTTCGTTATAAACTTTTATTTGAAAACAGGCGGTTGACCTTGAAATTTAAGAATTTATGATATCGAAAGATGTTCTATTACAGTAGCTTCCTATTCTGTGTTAAAATAAACAGCTTTTTGATAACTTCTTTTTTCAATTAATCAAGCGGAACAAATGTTTAAAACTATTGCAAAGTAAGACATAGTTTCTTATTCTCTAACAACCACAGCATTCATGTTTCCAAAGCTTTTTTTATTTATAATATACATTGTTTTGTTTTCGAAGACATAATATTATTTTATAAAATGTAATAATACTAATAAATGATTATTTATTTACTGCATTCTATAATTCTCTTTAACCTGTCACAATTCAATTTTTGTTATATTTGCAATTATATATA